>NC_138381.1:33211296-33252110 GCF_054177405.1 Leptonychotes weddellii | reverse complement strand
TATATATATATACACACATCCCACATCTTCTTTATCCATTCATCTGTCGATGGACATCTTGGCTCTTTCCACAGTTTGGCTATGGGTTAGGACATAACATATGTAGTCATTTACCAAAGCTGAGTTCTAGAACTATGATAGGTATTTAAGTCCTAGTTAATTTTAATATTACAGGTGACACTTCAGTGACTCTCTTTGCTGCCGCTTCATTTTTTTCCCCTGAGGGTTATTTCCTTAGGACAGATTCCTGAAATTGCCACGACAGGGAAGAGCTTAGGGAGGACTTTCAGGCTCCCAGTACTAACATAAAGGAGCCTGCCCACCCTGCACCTGGCTGCAGGTGGGCTCCCCCCTTGGTATCGATGGGGTTTTTAGAGTACATTCCTGTACTCTTCAGAGCCTTGTTTTTGGGGGGTTTTTTGTTTGTTTTTTCTCTCAAGTGGGGCTAACAATACCCACTGCAGAGGGCTGTTGTATTAATAATGCATATAAAATGCCCCCTCAGAGCATGGCACACAGTGGGCATTAAATGAAACAATTTAAAACAGTTACAGCACTAAGTAGCCTTGTTACAAGATTTGTATCCGTTTGCCTTGCCGCCCGTAATGCAATGTGTGAAGGTACTTGTTTAACTCTCTAGCATTTGATACCTAATTATTTTTTTAAAAATATTTTTGCTGATTTAACTGAAAATGCTACCTCATTATTGTTTTAATTTTTTTATTACAGTGATGACTGACAAATTTGTGTTATTGTAAACTAGCTTGTCATCTCTTATGAAATGCTTTTGACCTTTTCTCTTGGCATTTAGTATTTTCTTATCAATTTATGAATTACTTATACAATAAATTATCTAAACCTTTATATTTGCTGTTATGTCCTTTTAACTATTATATCTTTACATTAAACTTGGCTTTCTTTATATGTTCCACCTTTCTTAGAAGATGAGAAAGTGGTTGTAATTGTGATCTCTTCATAGTAAATTCTGTAGATGAATTTTTAATCAGGTCTCTATTTCTTGCAAATGATGACAGTATTATGTATTCATTTCCAACCATCCTACATTTCATTAATTTTCATGTCTTTTAAATTTGCCTGAAATTCTATAACAGGGCTAAATAATCATGGGGATTGGTGGGCGTCATCTTTTAGTTTTCCTGATTTTAATAGGAGTATTTCCAGTGTTTCACCATTAAATAGAATATGAATCTGTTATTTTCAAAAATACAATGTTTAAGAAAATACTCAATTTTTTAAAATTTTGAGTTTTTGCATACTTAAGAGCATCATTTTTCTCAATGATTCTGTGGTTTTGTTTGATCTTTTGTTGGCTATTTTTTAACATCACATATATTTCTATGCATGCAGTTAGTGTCTACTCACTATTTTGTGCTTTACTATTTTCATTCAGCACCATTTTCCTATGACCTATGTATAAACGTGTGTGTGTGTGTAAGAAACAAAAGAATGGAAGAAGACAGATCCATATATTAAGAATGATTATCCTTAAATTATGGGATTATGAGTTATTTTCACTCTTCTATATTTTCCAATTTTCTGCAATGAGATGTCCTACTGTGACCAGGAAAAAAAGTGTTGCCTAAAAATGTCAATCCTGTGCCAATTAATTATGGGTGAAAGAAGATTTGGGAGGTCACACATGATTTAAGGAAACTTATTCAGCATATGTAACTTCTGTTTGTTCATTATCTAGAATCCAAATGGCTTTTTTGTATTAAGGGAACTGAAAAATTAGAATTAATAATCTTTTTTAAAAAGGTAGTAAAATGACCTGTATTTTCTTTCTGGTGAATAAAGATAATATGTAGTGACTGTCTTTTCCTTAACTAGGAATTTGGGACTTGGTGTCTGACAAATGCTTTTTTTTCATGCTTTCTGACATTTTTTTAAATCTGAAAAGTCTTTTAAAGGAATTGCAAATAATAAAACATATATTTATCTCTTATCTAAAGGATTAAAATTGTATGAGCTCAGGATGGTCCCATAGCATCTGAGACCTGCCAGGTTGCTTTTTAAAAACTTGATTTTTCCTCTTGGCCCCAGTGGGAGGCCCCAACCCAGACACCATCCGAGGGATATGGTTGCCCCGTCTGGGATTGCACACAGATATAGAAACATAAAAACATGCATTTATACATCAAGACACACAGAAGCAACAATCACTAGATTTGGTACCTTAATTGCATCTTCCAGACACCAGGAATAGCCCTTGCTTCCTCTGCTATGGTCAACGCTTTCTCTCTGAGATGAGATTCAGCTAATTTCAGAGCTCAGGAAATCTCTTCAGGTTTGGTTCGTGACACACCGTGTACTTAAAGTATGAAAATCTCAACCAACATTATGATCACTGAAGATTACATGTACATATAAAACCATAATGTCTCCTCCTTTTTCTCTTCTCTTCTGTAGCTTTGGGCCAGATTATGTTGTATGTGGATGGGATGAATGGAGTAATAAACCACAATGAAACCATTCAGTGGCTATACACGCTCATTGGGTCAAAGGTAAGAGAAGGTTATAGTTGAACGTTTTATTCAGTTTGCATGTCATACACCTTTCTTTTGATTCTCCTCTCTGAGATGGTTTTGCAGAAAGAAATTCTGTTGAGCTTGGTTCCAAGCCCTGTAACAATACAAGCGAGGACTACTATTTTATAGGTATAAAAATACACTCAAATTGCAAAAAGCTTTTGAATTTTTAATGCATTTTATGTTTTCTTCTTTTAAGCTTTAATCAGATGCTTTTGGCACCTCTGGTTTTTAATGCTTAATTAAAAGATGTACCATACATACAGTATCGATCTTAGCTGCTCTGTTTCATCTTCATGTATGTTCAGTTACTTAAGGACATACTTTTGTGTTGTACATATGTCTATGCTTATTCCTATATGTAGTTAAAGGAATGTGAGACCACCTTTCAACTCTGCCATCAGTTAGAAAAGTAACTAACATTGAGTAAAGATTGACCAGGCACCAGGGACCATAGTAGGTGCTTTACAAGCATTATCTCCTTTAATCCACAGAAGACTGTGATAAGATAAATAATGTTACCCCATCTCATAGTTGAGAAAGTAGTGCTTCGTTAGGAGAACACTCTCATTTCCCCCGTGGATCTTGGCACGTGGTGACTTTATCCAGGCATGACGTGGGGTGAGACCCCTGCCTTCTGGAAATGCTCCACTAAAGAAACAGATCTACCCGTCACTTGAGGTGTACTGGAAGCTGGGCAAGGCTCTGGTGTGTTCCTCCCTGGGTCCTCACATGGGAGACCCATTTGGAGGGGGGCGGATTGAGGAGGAGTGAGGAGGGGTCCTGTCTTGAGCAGGTGCAAATGAACCCAGGCTGGAGTGTGGTCAGATTTGGGGTGAGGGTGGGTGGGGCATCGTGGAGGAGATCTAAGTGACTGTCGTGGGCAACAGGGTCAGGCGGAGTGGCATCTAGAGGGCCTGGATGGGCGACTTGAACCTGGCTTACACAGGTCACAGAATCAACATAACATTCTGGGGGTCTCTGGAGAGCATGTGGTCAGCCCAAACTGTTCCCCATCCCCGTACTTGCTCCCACACCCACTTTGGAAAGCCTATCAAGGCCGGTGTGCACTAGCCTCTAGCTCAACCTCTCCCGTTACCTGCTTCCCGAAGACTCTGCTGTACCTCAGGAGTGAGGGCTCAGCCCTGATTTGACTTTGGAGAACAGATCCCGTTTGGGGTTTATGGTCCTCACAGACTTCCAGAGTCTTGGTGATGGCGCCCTTGTGTTGTGGGAGGGGACTTTTCTCTGTGACTGGCGCTGATATTCAGGACTCCTTGGGTCCCAGATCCGTGGTTAACCCTTACATCTCCCTCTCAGTTTTCCTTTTCCTCATATTACTGATGATAGATTCCCCCCCACCCCAATTCATAATAGAAATAGCCATGGTTTCTCTCAGAAGACTGACAATCTTTTCTTCTCTCTCTTTTTTGTGTTTGGCTTTGTTTTCTATGGAAAATGGAAATGACTGTTTACAAACTGCTGTGGGTGACCTTAGATGCTGAATGCAATGCGGCTTTGCCAGGTTGATTTAGCCAGGCTGAGGGAAGATTTATATCTCCTATCCTGTTTCAGTGTTTTCTGTTCTTTCCTCTTGCTGGGAGCCTTCCCCAACCTTCACGTTCATTTGGAAGCTGCTCCCTTCCCAAGGCTCTCTGGCTGGTCTCGAGGACCCCACAGTCTAGGGAGATGGAAGGAGATTCTGCAGTAGAGATGGACTTCTGACAAATGTTGTAGATGAATAAAGAAATCTTTGGGGGCACCTGGGTGGCTCAGTTGGTTAAGTGTCTGACTCCTGATTTCGGCTCGGGTCATGATCTTGTGGTTGTGAGATCGAGGCCCGCGTTGGGCTCTGTGCTGGGCATGCAGCCTGCTTAAGATTCTCTCTCCCATTCCTGCTGCCCCTCCCCTCCCCCTACCTCAGAAAAAAAATCTTTGTAGCTTTATTACAGCTGTGATGAAACACCAATAGCCAGCACTCTATCTAAAAGGAAGTAAAATCTAACATACTTACGGTAGGAAATATGACAGTCTTTTAGCTCATCAGCAGGAAGGGCACAGAGTGCAGGCAAAATCTAGGTGGTGGGACTGAAGGAAGGGAAGGAGGATACAGACAGAAAGGCACAAAGAAAGAGGGGGAGATGGAGAAAAGTGAGAGGAGAGACCCCAGGGGAGGAAAAGAAAGAGAAAAAGGAAACAGACCAAACAGGGATCATTTCTCTGCTCAGTACATGGGAGAGGGCTCAGAGTCTAATATGTTTCAACACATCCTGCTGATGTTTCTTGGGATTCATTCTTGTAAGGAAAGCAATGGAAAGGGCACCTTCTGGGGCGCCTGGGTGGCTCAGGCAGTTAAGTGTCTGCCTTTGGCTCAGGTCATGATCCCAGGGTCCTGGCATCGAGCCCCACATCAGGTTCTCTGTTCAGTGGAGAGCCTGCTTCTCCCTCTCCCTCTGCCTGCTGCTCTGCCCGCTTGTGCTCTCTCTCTCTCAAATAAATAATAAAATAAAATCTTTAAAAAAGGAACCTCCTTATTGCATTTCTAAATAACATGGAGAAATCATAAAATTAAAAGTTTTCAAGAATGAGTGTGTAGGAATTCTGCCTCCCCAGCCTCCTTTCCCGGTCCAGCACACAAATATTTGTGACCTTGGGCATCTCTCCCTGGGGCCTCTGTCTAGGGTGGAGCGATCTCTTCCTTCCCAGCTGTGGATTCAGTGCTGTTTTTTCCTCCATCTCTCATTTCCCAAAGGAGGGTCCATAATAGTCTCCAGCTTCTGTGCTCGATCCTGAGCCGGTCACTATGAGGGCGAGAAAATAGAGCCATCAGTCAGCCTGAGCCTCAGAGCTTACAGTGTTGTGAGAGGGGACTGTGGGTGACACCTGCTGCCCATGTCCACTTACTGTGCTGTCAGGTAAAGGTCTCGCTCTGTTTTCCGTGGTGTGCTTGGTTCCGGGCTAGTGGCCATAAGGCAGCAGTGGCAGCACCCCCCAAACTGTTGTTTGGTGTAGTTCTCATGAGATCTCCTCTTATTTGCAAAACCAGTAACGGTGGTGCCTGACATCCCCCCCGCCCCCAGGGCCGTGACAGGATGGTGAGGATCTGCAGAAAGCATGGCTGCACTGACCTGAAACTCCTAGGTCTTTTTTTTTTTTTTTTAAGATTTCATTTATCTATTTGACAGAGAGAGACACAGCGAGAGAGGGAACACAAGCAGGGGGAGTGGGAGAGGGAGAAGCAGGCTTCCCGCTGAGCAGGGAGCCCGACGCGGGGCTCGATCCCAGCACCCCGGAATCATGACCTGAGCCAAAGGCAGACGCTTAAAGACTGAGCCACCCAGGTGCCCCTGAAACCCATAGGTCTTAAGAAGGAAGCCTCGGTCCCCTCCTTACACATAGGTTTTCCCCATTCACATTAAGAAATCAGGAAAGCCAGAGGTCCTAGGGATTTCTTTTGACTAAGAGTCCGATTTCTCAGAACCTAGAAGATTTACCTTAAAATCCTGTTCTTTCTGCCTTAAACAGGCACAGAGTTGATACATGAAATCTTGGGTTAGAGAAAGCTTGTCATTCTGTTTTCATAATTTTTCATTTTCCTTCCATGAAAGGCAACAAGATGTGATTTTGCAGCCTGCCAGAGGGTCATTATGCAATGCATATTTGCAGATATTTGAGACTCCTAGCCAGAGGAGAAAATGATGCATTTGCAGCCAAATAATCACTTTTTAAAAGAAAGAAAAAAAAAGTGTTTCATTTTATTTACAAAAGCCCATCTTTAAACTCCCCAGTCAGAGGTAAGAAGCAGATGCTCATCCCATGACTTCTCACACAGCATGGATTTTTTGCTCTTCATACATCTGGAAGTCTAATTAATTGGGGTGAAATGATTCGGCTTGTGCAGCCTGGCCTTTCATCACTCTAACACACGAAGTCTGTCTCTCTGTATGGATCCCCTTCTGGTCCATCGGGGAGGCCCCAGGGCCCCCACCTCCTGTGGGTTCTCCAGGGATGCCTCCGGATGCAGTCACGGAATCTGCACTCTCTGGATGGCTGTCCACCTCGGCTCACCCTGCTGTCTCCATTTTTCCGTCAGCCCCATGGAATCTAATTTTTCTCAGCTGTGCCCCAGGGTGCTGATCACAGATCTCTAGGCTTCTTCTTTTTTTTTTTTTTTTTTTTTTTTTTTAAAGATTTTATTTATTTATTTGAGAGAGAGAGAGAATGAGAGACAGAGAGCATGAGAAGGAGGAAGGTCAGAGGGAGAAGCAGACTCCCTGCTGAGCAGGGAGCCCGATGCGGGACTCGATCCCGGGACTCCAGGATCATGACCTGAGCCGAAGGCAGTCGCTTAACCAACTGAGCCACCCAGGCACCCTAGGCTTCTTCTTGCTGGGTGGGGACAGGCATGCTTGAACACTACCGAAACTGTGAGGTGGTGATACCTAGGCACAAGTTGCTGTGGAAACAGAATCATGGAAACATGGGGATATTTTGAGGAAAAGCCTCGTAGGTTTGGGGTTCTGGATATGGATACATAAAAGCGGGAATCAAAGATAGGGTCACAGTGTTGAGTCAGGGCAGCCAAGAATCCGGTATGGCCTCTGGCAGGAATGAAGAAGTAGGATATTGGGATTCACTGGCAGGAGAACTTCGGCACCTTGGTTTTGAGGTGAAGGTCGTGTCCACAAGGAGGGCTAAGCCAGGGCATCCATGTTCTCAGTTGCTCCAGGAAGAGGAGAGGAGATTCAGGGAGCTCTTTGGTCTCGGGTCATTGGCATGTCACTGCTGTGTGATCCGTACAGATGCCCCACGTGGGAGTGAGAGCTGAGGCTCTTTTTGAGTCACAGAATATAAAACAGAACCCTGGCCTTGAAGAGATGGCAAAGTCTTGTTCAAGATGTTCCTTATATTCACCAGCCACCTTCCTGATCCTTCTAGAGGCAGAGGGAGCACCATTGCTGGACCCTGGAATTGGTGGGAAGCCTGCCTTCCTGGGACCTGCGTCCACCTCTCTGATATTAAGCACACTACTATGCACTGCTTGCTGTTTGGAGCAACACACCCTCACTTCCCCCCGGAAGCTCTTTGAGTATTTAAAGGCCATCAGACATATCATCCTGTCCAAGCTAAACTTGATGGCTTCCACAGAAAGTCCTTGGCGACATCACTTGCTGTTCCTCAGCATCCTGCAGACAGTGTCCTCCTTCCACAAATCCCACTTTGGATTCATTAGGTTTTGCAGCAAATGCCCTTGGAGCTGGCGCACATCAGACTGATAATGTACGAAACCTCCCAGGGGTTGGGTTGGTTGGTTTGTTACACAGCCATTTTGCTAGTTTCTTCTACTCTGTATCTCCGTGATTGATTTACACCTCAATGCAGGGCTTTGCATTTGTTCCCACTGGTATCAGGTCATTGTTCTGGCCTCAAGATTAGTTTGCATTTTGCTTTGGCCATTCATCACGTTAACTGTTAATTCTAGTTTTATTTAATATAAATTTAATAAGCAGAGCTTCTTTGTCATTAACCAAAATGTCGATATAGGCAAGGAATGCTTAAGCCGATGAATGAAGCTTGCAGGTTGACACTCATCAGTCATTTTAAGGCCGTTTTGGTGCAGTTAGTGGGAAGGCACCCACCTCTGATCATATTCTAGCCTCATTTCTTCATTGAGTTCTAAGGCCAAAGTCAAGGTATGCTGCATCTGCTGTTAAGTGCGGAGCTCTGAGACCAAATACACTTGTGTGATCCTTTGGGTGGATTATTTTTTCATCTATAGAATGGGGATAATAATCTATAAAATGGGAATGAAAGTAATAGTGGAGAATATGTAAAACACTGATTATCGTAGCTGCACATAAGTGCCCAGTGTTGTGAGCTAACCTCACTTTTCCCAAAACTTCTACCTACTTCCTGTTTAAAAAAGGGAGATCTGCTCAGCTTGCCAAAACCTGCTCACCTGAAAACTGCTGGTCCCAGGTGTTTCCTTCTCTTTTCTAAGTGCTTATAAGACATTCATCCAGAAAGCCTTTGGAGCATATTGCCAGGGATCAATAGAGGGTTTAATAAAGTGTGGGATATCAATTTTCCATTTCATCGGTAATTCCTTTTTCTGAAAATGGGGACATTAACTTTGCATTGTTTGAGGTGCCTGTGTTGTAAAAATCTCAGAACGACAAATATTATGCTCACTTATTCTTATTAGTGTCATGAGGGATCATATTAATTAACATGTTCAAATGTAGAAACTGAAATAGAGTTGCCATGTTGAGAAGACATTATCTGAATTCCTGTTCTCACTCTAGGGGAACATCCTATGTACCATTGTTTGAGGTACATAATTTTCCAAGGTTTTTAATGTCTGCATCTCTGGATCCTCACTTGAGGAAATGGTGATTGTGTGCCTTCATTAGAATCATTTTACCTTCAGTAGGATGCTTGTTAAGATGTTCTTGCATCTAACTTCTGTCCAGGAGGGGAAAGTTTTAGGCTTTAAAATGTTGCATAAAGAAATGCTTTGCATGGTTAAAACTGATTCACTCTCTTTTCCTCTGTTGCATTGTGGGCAATTTCTGTTGACTTATCAAGTTACCTGATTCTTTGCCCAGCTATTTGAGTCTTCCTGATGAACTTGTGAAATACATTCTTCATCTCTTTTACAATGCTTTTTATTTCTAACATTTCCATCTGACCCTTTCTAGTTTCCCTTCCCTGAAATTTCTCATCTGTTCATGCACATTGTCCACCTTTTCCACCAGAGTTAACATACTGATCATTGTGAATTATAGAATTGCAACATTGAGTTAAATCTGGTTCTGTTGATTGCTTAGTTTCTTGATAACAGGGGTGGGGACTTGGGGTTTTTAAAACTTTCACTGATTTTTTTTATGATCAAAAGAGTAATATTCTCTTTGCATAAAACTTTAGAAATACAAAAAAAGTCAAAATCACCTGAAATACTTCTATATAGATTTAAACATTAACATTGTACATTTTCCTCTCATCTTTGGAATCTTTCTTACATAGTTAACTCTATATTACAAGCATTTTCCTGTGTTATTACAGTAAAACATTAAAACCTATGTAATAGTCATAGAAATGGACTGTAATTCATTTGGCTTTTCTCATATTAATAGAATTGTTTCGATTTAAAGAGCTTTGTTACTAACTTCATAAAAACATAGCGAATGAGGTGGTGTTTGAATATTTTTCCCTATGTTCAGTGTTTCATTTTTAAGATTTAAAAAATTATGCAAGTTTTAATGGCATGTTCAAGTAATATTTGTGTTAAAGGGATGGTGGGTACAAAGGGTTATCACTGTCTTGATGGTTACTTGGCTACATACAGCCATAAAACGAATTCTCACCCGTGTGATTGCTTAGACGCCCCATATGAGGATAATCTCAGTGGAAGAAAAAAAAAAAAAGAAGAAATAGTTTCACTCGTTATTATTTTAGGAAGATGTCAAGGGGAGAGACCAGAGATTTGAGCCAGACCTTATGGGAGCCAGTATGCTGAGAGGACCCTATGGTCCAGAATGGGTCTCCAGCCTCAGGGCTGGACAGCAACTTCTTCAATCCACTCTGAGATGATCCGCTTTAGGGAGCTGATTTGTGGTAGGAACCATAACTCTCAAGAGGCTTGTTGATAAACAGAATAGTAGCTTCCTAGTTTACATAGGCAAGATCCCCATGAAACAGGAGCAGGGGGTGGGGCTTTGACCCTTCTGCCCTGTTCACATTTTCAATTCGTATTCACCATTCCTCAGGCTTAGTTGTCCTCTGTTGCGTTTCCAGGGCTGATTATTTGCTTAGGAAAATTCTTTAACCTTGGTTATAGCTCACAAGAGCGTATTTGTCTCATTTCCCCAAGGCTTAAGTTTTTGCATCAGAGGGAAAGATGGGGCTCCCCATAGTACAGTAGAAAGAGTCAGATTGGCCTTTGTGTTTTCCTTTGACTTTCTTCAGAAATGAGTCATGTGACAAGTTGGGTAGCCTTCTAGAACACAAGACTTTGCATCTGAGAATGGGGATGTCACTAACTGGACAAGGACCCAACCCTGTTGATTTCTTGCCTTCATTTTGTAAATATTACCAGGGTGTTCTTTAAGGCAGTATTTTAGTGCCGAGTTTTTGCTATTCCTTAGTTAATAATAGCAGAGTGGATCTGTGTTACCTGTTATCATCCAACTCCTCATAATTACATGGAATATCCTAAAGGAAAGTTAGCAAAGTGGGTATCTTCTGGCCTTGCCCACTTTTATCCATTGTTCTCTAAAGAAAACCTCTTGCTGAACCCCAGAATTTTATCTCAATGGAAAGAAAATGTTCATCTGTAGCATTTTTAAAATTGATATTTAAGTATTTCTGAATACTCTGCTGTATGTTCCATCCTGCAAGATTTCCTCTCCACTAACTAGGAGATCCTTAAGTGGTTCCCAGACTCACACTTGGCTACTACATGAATCACAAATATAGTTTGGTTCCCTTTTTGCGAATTCCATTAGGTCATAAGCAGGTCGGCCATCAGGCCCTGAGGCCATAGCTCATGGCTTTGGTGCAGGTCACTTCCTGTCCTGGCAGGTGTGCCAACCCTGGTCTCCATGCATCTCCCCCCACCCCATGCCAGATACCTGCAAAGCCATAGCCCAGAGTTCTGTACTCAGGTCATCTGTTTGGGCCCACACTTGATTTCTGACCAGACCCATCTCATTTTGCAGACAGTATCTTAAAATGGGATACCTCAAACCCTGAGGTATCTGTTGGACTGTTTGATAAGCAGTTACAAATGCTTTAGGGCCCGTTCTGAGCTGCTTGCTCAGGAATTCTGAGCTTAAGGGTATGTCATTGAAATAAAGCGTTAAAATGAGAAGGTCTTAAAAGTAACTGTCTTTAGTCACTTGGCTCTTTGTTGTTGTTAAAATACTCAGTATATTGTTAGTTCTGGTAAGCTGGTAAACAGTGTGGCAAAGCTTTATAAGTCAGTTACCTTACCAATTTCTAATTCAGCTTTAATAACCAGCATCCACTTCTAGAACATATATTTATGCTTTTTTAGTGGAAAATGAAACAAATAGAATGAAGCATGTTTTTCTAACTTCCTTTGTAATTTAAATCCTGAGGTTTGGAAATTGTTTTCTTTTTATGGTTGTTGAATTTTTAGAAGAGTAGGAATTTGGAGATTTCTTTTGGAATACTTTTATTTCTACTTAATAAGCAGCATATTTGACCTTCTAAGTATAGTTCTTGTGTTTCTCTAAGTACAATAAAACATGAAGGCAGTTCCAGTTTGCTCTAACGTGCAAGATTATTGAGAAACTGGCTTTTATTCCTTTTCCATACATCTGGTACTTGCATTTTATCTAAAACCCAGATACCCGGGTTCTGTACCACTGACACCATGCTCTTTCTGTGGGTTGGCCCAGAAAAGAAAAAACAAAAAAGGCAAAGTGCTCTGTTGACGGTATCCTGCCACCCCTCCCTCAGCCCTCAGCCTCCCTGGCATGGAGGCCACACTGGATCCCCAAGTTGTTTATGGAATCTGGAGGCTCAATCCCTGGACTGAGGCTTGACCCGACAAACATTACATCCCTCCGTCAAAAGGCATCTCTGTTCCTCTGAAGGCTGATGGCCTCTCTTTTATGCTGAGTAAGAATGGGGTGCAAAATGATAGTTGAAGCAGAAAGTAAAGCTCAGCCCAGTGGCCCCCAAAGCGTGCTAAATACTTAAGAGAAACACAATTCACAGCTGGCTGCGTGTTCTTGTCCTTCCCTCATAACAAAGGGGTGGTCTCAGAGTCCTGTTAAATACTGTGATTTAGCTACATGGTTTAAAGCAATATAAAGCATAATTTATTATAATGGACTAGTGTTAAAATAGAATACTAGTATTCCCTAGAATGTAATTATATAAAAGGCAGGGAACGTGTAGCTCAAGGGCTGACTCTAGACCCCCGGCGTGTTTCCTCTAGCCCTAAGGAAGTGGGATTATTTGTGGGAGCATGAACCCAAAGGCTGTCACCCAGCTTTTCTCTTCCATGGAAACCCACAGGCAGCTGGATCAGCTCCAAGCCGTTTCTATTGACTCTCCCTCCCCACTGTCAGGGCTATCTTCTGGCAAGTGCTCTCTGTCCTCAGCAACCTGGCTCTGAGGTCTTCTAGTACAGAGAACACTCAGTTGTGGAGTGTGGAGGTATTCTCAGTCCTCTCTCAGCAGGGAGACGACCATGTCTGTGAAGTCAGGACCATGGCTTTGTTATCCCCTCACAGAACCCTGTTGGGTGCTGTGCATCTGGAAAGCCCTCGATCTTGTTGAAAGAAGCAGCACAGCCTCTTGGGATGGGAGGGACCTTAAACGGGGTCAGCCATTGCACCACCATCCAGGTTCAGTATTTCTTCTGCAGTGGCCTTAGCAGGTGGCCACTCAGAAGTCTCCAGATGTGAGGAATTTGCCCACTTGGCTTTGCACCACTGCTTCTGAGACTGACTCCTTTTTGCCCTGTACTTCTTTATGACTGGTCGCTCTCCCTTCTCATGAGATTGATGTACCTTCAGAACGAGAATCAATTCTTACTGACTTTCCTTGGTGTAGACAGATGGGCGTATGTTTGAGCCTGTAAATCATTGCAGTGAAACCTGTCATCAGAACATGAGGCAGCACCAGGCAGAGCTGAAAATCCAACAGTTCACATGGGAGGGGCACTGCCTTGTCCCCTGGAGGAGCCTTCAGCGGTGGAGCCGGGCTGTGGTGTGTGTGCTGGCCCCCGTGTAGCTTGCCCCCAGCTCCCTCATTTGTGGTCCTTGCTCTTGCTGCCACACCGTGCCTGCGTCTCTGGTCTTTTGCTGTCCTGTGGTTTGTCCCTTCCCGGTGGACATGGGCTAGCAACCTCCTTTGCCCTTCCTGTTAGAATGTGTCTCAGATCAGTGCAATGGCACCAAGGGTGGATTTTTAAGAGCTTTGCGATGAGCAGCATGTTTAGACTTGGAGGAATGGGTGTGTGGCCTCCGCTGTGGCTGTTCCAAGGCTTTGGAGGGTTTTGACTGCATTCCAGATACTTGTGGGCATCAAATTAAATGATTTCTGGATAAATCAGGGTTGATGTAGAAACCTTCTAAAGTAATGTGCTTTTATTACTTTCAAGTCTCTACAGTAATGCTAATAAGGTATTTCTGGGGAGGAGTCCTGCTGGACATACTTGGTGATTAGTTAGGACATGCTTGCAATTAGTACCATGCATTTCCATAAATTCACATTCTGCCCTTTTCTCTAAAGTAGTTTAACTATTGAACATGTTTGTTAATTTCACATAGTAAGGCTTCTAAACACACATAAATGTAAACTTAGGCTCAATAGAAGCCTAAAATCATGAATCAGAAGAGTTTGGGATTTTTTTTTTTTTTTAATAAAAATACAAAAGAGCTCCAAACAGCCTTTACAACAAAGGAGAAGCAGACATGAATAGACATGTTGAGACCAATAAAAAAAGACTTTGCTAGAAAACCATGGATTTGTTTTTTTTTAAATTAGCCTCATGAGGGAGAATGGCTAGGGGGTTCTGGGTCCCTGGGACTGTGTTGCCCAAGATCTTGTGACCACAGAGATGCTCAGGAAGAACCTTAATGAGAGGGGCACAAGGCCCCCCCCCCCCCCAACTGAGACCAGCTCATGGGAGGAGTGGGGTGGGCACCAGCCAGGATCTTGTCCAGGAAGGCACTGAGAAGGCTTAATCTACTTAATAATAGTCCTCCCACTGAGGAAGTTGCCTGGGCTTGCTAGGTTGTTTTATTTACTTGAAGAACTGTCTACAGTTCTAAACATACAAAGATAGAGCAGTTCATTATGCCTTGCCTTCCCCTTCTGCCCCCAACCTTGTGGTTGAAAAAAATACTCTGGAATTCAGTCTGTTCCTAGTATGGGAGCAGAGGACTGAATGCAGGACTCAAGTTATGCAGGTAAAAACCCTCTAAAGAGTTTAGAGCCCTCTAAAGAATTCCATTTTCAGGGCGGTAAGGACATAACGGTGAGGACGGAAGCCCAACGCACTGCTTGTCTTCAGTATGATTGTGGAGGGGCCCCGGTGAGAAAAGTGCAGGGTGACCCCACTGGCCACTCAGTGTGTGGCGGGACCTTGTGCTGACATGGGGAGTGGAGGGAACAGGCTGGGATGGTAGGTGGGATGAAATGAGCCCATGTGAGATCAAGGGTTCTCTTCTGGCCACCTGAATTTGAGGTGCTTGTTAGCATATGAGTAGCAATGTCAGGGGTCAGGTGGGTGTCAGAGCCCAGGAGTTTGGTCAGGCCTGGGGTGCAACAGTTAGCATTGAGTCATAGATAGAATTTAAAACCAAGAGACTGGATGGACTTACCTAGAGAGAGTGTATGGTAAGAGAAGGAAAAAATGCAGCAGTGAACTCTAAGGCCTTCCCCCACCTAAAGGTTGAGTACCCTAGAAGGAGCCAGCAAAGAAGTGGCCGCTCAGGTCGGAGAATGGGGTCAACCATAGTGACAGGGAACTGTTCTTGGAGGGAGCAATTGTGTCATGTGCTGTTGGGGGTTGCAGTGAGCAGAGAAGCAACCATTGGATTTGACAACATGGAGGCCATTGACAACCCTAACAGGAGAAATTTAATTTGCATGATGGTGATAGAAACCCTATCAGATTGGGTTGAAGAGTCCGTGGGAAGTGAGGAAGTAGAGGCAGGGAATGTGGCAATCCTTTTGGGAAGTCTTCCTATAAAGGGGAGCTGAGAACCAAGGCACTAGCCTTGAGAGAGATGTGGAGTCAAGGAGAAGAGAGTTTACTAGGGAAGTATGCCAGAGGAGAAAGGGCAAGGGGGTCGAGGTGTTCGCATGACTTTGGGGAAATGACTTGATATGGGTGATGTTTTGATACTATTCACAGTGGGGTGCACGATGCTCCAAGTTCCTTGTGAAATCTGCATGTGTCCCTAGTATTTTGATGTGAGCTCTTGCCTCCGGGAGGGCCTGGGTCTTCCTTGGGCTGCAAATGGAGAACCTGGAGCTGATTCTGCATAACCAAGGTGATGGAGTCAAGGGGTCGTGCATTGACTGGTCATTAACTGATTCATTCATTCAGTGAGCAAACATCGCAGAGCTCACTCCATGCCAAATGCAGTTCTGGGTCCTGCAGACAGGACACGATGCAGATCAGCCCCCCTCCCCTTGCAAGTGTTCCTGTCTATGGGGGCAGGGCATTGCCAAGCAAATGGCTGGGGCTGGGATGGTAGCCCAGAGCAGGCTCCTTATTTCTTAGATGCATGATTTGAACCCATTTCCAGGAGAGAGTTGGTGGGTGAGTTCCTTTAGAAGGGGGTTCTTGGAAGGCGGGACTCAGGGAAGGGAGACTATGGGTAATGAGTTGCAGCAGCAGCACCTGGGGGGATGGGGCAGGAGGTGACCTGAAAACCCCCCCTACACAGGTAGCCCCCAGGGCTGGCGAAGCTTCAGCTGGGAGGCTTGGGAATTTCTCTGGGTGGGTAACCTGTGGCCTGTGTGACGGAAGGCCCCTGGGCTATGGGTGGCTCCTCACAAAGGCTGTGTCCTAGGCCCAGCAGGACGGGGCTTGGTTCAGATTCCTGCTTGCCTCAGCTCAGTGGTGTGGCTTTGGGCAAGTCCTTTACCTTGCTGTGCTTGCTTCCTTACTGGAAAAACGAGAATTGTGATGGTTCCTACCTCATAGTGCTCTAGTCTGGATAAAATGAAGCAACCGACGTGGCAAGTGCTACCTTGTTTGTTGAGAGATGACAGGGTGTGAGCTCTGGAGCCAGAGGCCCTGGGTTCGAAATCTGGTTCTATTTCTGGCTGTGGGCGGGATAGTTGGAGCCTCAGCTTCCTGATCTGTGCAATGAAGATAATACTAATTCCTGCTTCTGAGGCATCCGGCAAAGGAATCTGTGTACTCACGGAGAAGAGTTCCCCAGGCCAAAGCAAGCATGGGGGCCAGCCTGCCTTCAGGTGCATGCAGACCGTCCACAGCTGCATGATGCTTTTCTCTTTTCTGGGTAGTTCCGGCTGGTGGTGAAGACCGCCCTGAAGCTGCTGCTCGTCTTTGTGGAGTACTCCGAATCAAATGCACCTCTTCTGATCCAGGCTGTCTCTGCTGTGGACACAAAAAGGGGTAAGCGGTCCGCACCCACTATTACAGCAAGGTGGACATGTCGGCTGGAGGGGGGCTCCCGTTTTTAACACGTTCGAAACAGAATTGAGAATGAACAGAATTCCCTTTGTGCAGACTCCCTGCTGTTGGAAACTTATTTTTTAGAATTGTAAGTACACAAAGATCAGGGATGGAACATGGTTTAACAGTGCAAAGAACAGGGGCGCCCGGGTGGCTCAGTTGTTAAGTGTCTGCCTTCGGCTCAGCTCATGATCTCAGGGTCCTGGGATCGAGCCCCGCATCGGGCTCCCTGCTCAGCGGGGAGCCTGCTTCTCCCTCTCCCACTCCCCCTGCTTGTGTTCCCTCTCTCGCTGTGTCTCTCTCTGTCAAATAAATAAATAGAATCTTACAAAAACAAAAACAGTGCAAAGAACAGCACTCATAGGCTTACCCAGGTCAGGTCAGACCCTGAGCTTACGTTTATGCCCTGTCCCTAGCCCCCTCCACTGAACCCAGAGAACCAACTCCTTCTCCCCTTTCCCATTTTGTCCCGGTCACTGTGGCTCTTTTCTCTACTCCTCTCACACACGCTTTATTGGCTCTGACCCTTAGGTGTTCCTTGAATGTTCTCCATTCCTTCCCTCTAATCTCATACCCCTCTACTGGGGGCCCTCTCCATCTGTCACCTGGCATCCCTCACCTCCCCAAAGTGCTACCCTCACCTCTGCTATCGGCAGATTCTTCTGAAACACAAATTTGGTCACATTGGTTCCCTGCCAGTGGCTTCCCAGTGCCTACAGAATTAGGTCCAAACCCTGCAATTGACCCTTCACCATCCAGCCCCTGTCCACCTGCCACCCCCACCTCCCACCTGGCCTGCACTGCCCCTTCCCTAGCTTGGGTCAATCACATGCACTCCGAGCCCTGAATGTCCCCTTCTCTGCTGTGTTGTTGTCATTGATGCTTCCCACGAGCGTGTGCCCCGCTGGAGGGCGGCAGGGTCTTTGGCTCTCCTCTTGGTGTCCCAACGCCTAGCTGGCCCACGGCAGGCAGGCCTTCCATACAGGCCTTTGGATTTGGTTTAGTGTGTAACATGCTGTGGCCCCTATGATATTGTGAAGCCTGAAGCTAAAATGTTAGGAGCTTTTGGTTTTGTCCTTTTAAAAAAATTTAGGGGTTTGTTCTCCAGTAGGATATTATCATTACCACTATCCTCCCCACAAAGACCCAAAGAAGAACCAAAACTTGGTAACATTTTTTTTTTCTTTTTATAACACTAATACTCTGTAGAAAATTTGGGAAAAAAGTATAAAGGAAGACCATAACCAATCACCTCTAATCTCAGCAGACAGAAATAATTGTTAACACGTTGGTATATTGGTATATTTCATTACAGTTTCACGTATGTGTTTCTGTGCTTATGCACAAAGCAGCCCAGATACAACTGTCAAAAACAAGGGGCCTAGATAGCATTCTTTGATTCAAACCATTTGTATCTCTGACTCAGCATTGCTCTGAGACCCACCTTCTAGTGCTGAATCCAAAGGTGAAAGAAAGTAGCTCACTAGTTACTTCGACAGTTTGCATGTAAGTTAATGAAAGCCACCCTGGGCCATAAATTGAACTCTCATACGTTGCCCATGAATGCACAGGCAGATGTCAGCACCAGGCATGGTGGATCGCAGGCTGGAGGTAACTCTAGGCTTGTGCCTGAGGGGTGGGGAGTTGTGAGAGAGACACCCCCTCGCGTGTGGACAGGGGCCTTGAATCTGGAAGATGGATTGCAGACCAGGGCAGGCCTGTGTGTTTCTTTCTACCACAGCATGTTTCCATCTGGTGCCACATTTTAAATCTCTTATGGCCAAGAGCAGATTATGGGGCCAGCTGAGAATCCTTAATGAAGACAGCCAGTTCCTCAGAAACCAGGGTTTGTGTTTCCAAGGCCGATTAATGAAGTTTAGGGCCAAAGGTGAGTATATGGGAAGACAGAGGCAGACCATTTTATTGGTCCTTGGAGAGGTCATACTCCATCCCCCAACTCTGGGGATTACTGGAGGACAGTTGATGGACTTCTTGTTTTCCTGTCCTAAATTTCGGGTAACCCATGGGCCCTTCTCATGGGGGCTGCATTTAAGGGATAAGCCTTCTCACGGCCTTGGGGTCCTCCTTTGGCTTATTGAGTTGGGAGTTTAGAATCTCCCTCCTTGGACTTCATAGTCTATAAAGGGTGTGTTTTTGTTTTTTTTTTTTTGGTGGGGGGGGTTGGTTAGAGGAGTGATCCTGAGATAACCCAGGACTTGGTACCCACATCTGAGACTCCATCGACCAGCTCAGCCAGAGGCTCTCTGCCATCTTCAGTGTCTCTTCCAAGACAAAACGATGGCCATCTTTTCCCAATTTGTTAAAAAAAAAAAAAAGGTAGCTAATGGATTGTTTTCTCAACTTGATGGCTTTGCCTATAAAATTTCTTAACTTCTTGGCAGCTACTGCATCTGTCTGCTACTGAGTGCTAGGCAGCTGAATAAAAAGCAGCACTAATGGAAAAACTCAGACATAGCCTATCATGTGGCTCAATAGCATGTTTCTCTGTGGACATGTGTGGTCTTGGCTGTGATTTTATAATGCATACATATAACATCATCCTATTTTACTGCTAAATTGTTCCTGAGCCCTATGATGGATTTAAATATCTAAATATGTCATGGTGCTCTGCAGAGAGCACCATGACGCCCAGGTGGGTTTCCACCTGGCTGGTTTAGAAGCAGCTCTTCATTTCCCTCTCAGCTGGGTGAAGGGCTAGAGAGAGGTGCCAGAGGTGACTGAGGGCCAACGGAGCATGTCCGTTGGTGTACAAGTTTATAAATAAGCCATAAATTTTACTCCTCAAAGTGGCTTCAGATCCATTCCTCTGTGGGCTAGGGTAGAGAATGGGCATGCTGAAGTATAGACTGGGTTTTTTGTTGTTTTTTTTTTTAAAGATTATTTATTTATTTATTTGACAGAGAGAGACACAGTGAGAGAGGGAATACAAGCAGGGGGAGTGGGAGAGGGAGAAGCAGGCTTCCCTCCAAGCAGGGAGCCCGATACGGGACTCAATCCCAGGACCCCGGGATCATGACCTGAGCCGAAGGCAGACGCTTAACGACTGAGCCACCCAGGTGCCCCAGGGTTTTGTTTTTTTTTTAATAGAAAGGAATTCTTTTGGATGATGAAAACTGTCAGATTTAAATAATCAGCAAAGAAAACCAACAAATAAGGTAGGAGTCCTCTAAAATGACCACCACCTACAGCGGATGAAGTCCAGAACAAATTGGTCTGGTTGCTTTATAAAGACCATGCAGGCTGCACAGGGGTTTCCCAGAAGGGTGCGTTCCGTGAGTGTGGATGGTTTGCCCTTTTGCCAGGAGTGGGCCAGCTGGGGTGGAGTGGAGCAGGGATAGAAGCTCAGGGCTCTAAGTCCATCATAGGGACTAGTAACTATGAATTAAGTAACATGAAATATGCCCCCTTTGAACCAGGCGGTCGGCCCGTTTGCTCAGGGGCTGGAATGGAGAGGTAGACTGGCGCTAGTGTCCTGAGAGTGGCACAGTATCTGAGCTCCCGCTCGGTCACCTCTTTCCTGGCGTCTTCGGGTCACTTTCCCATCCTGGTGGCCAGGGTGTGCCAGGAAGAGAGAAAGGCCGCGAGTGTGGACAGGCACCTGTGAGAGGGCCTGGCTCTGTCATCTTGCCATCAACAGAGGCTCCCTTTCATTGAGACTGTCCCTGTGGGGATTGGCAGGAAACTGGTTGAGAACCGAACCCTCTGCTCCCCTGGAAAGGTGCCCTTCCCACTGACAGAATGGGTCTGCCTCTCAGAGAGAGGGTGGGGCGGGTGACCAAACTGGGGAATTTATTTTGAAATTTCAGTCATAAATCTTGAGCCAGCACTTGGGTCAGCAAGTGCTTTTGGGGTCAGCACTGCTTTTGGAGAAGTTCCATTTTCACTGGGATGTGAGGTAACGAGCTCTGACATCATTCCTAAACGTGTTGATCACACATGATAGACAGGGGAGACAAATCCAGCCATCCTTTGAAGCCATCCCATCTCTGACTTCTGCTCGAGGATACAGTGATCTGTGCAGCGCTCCCAGAGCATGGTGGAAGTTAGGTGATGAAACTCCAGCTCTGTTTTCATGGTCATCTATAGCAGAAGCATGCATAAGTGCGTCTGACAGTCACGTAGAAAGACATGAAACATGCTGCCCTTCTGATGGAGTGTTAGATCACCCCGTGTACGAGGCCTTGGGCTAAATATCTTTCTTTGGAGGGGAGCAGTTACCACAGAGACCTAGGAGGAAGGTCAGAGGGAGAACGCATTGAGTCCTGTCTGGTGCGCTTGCTTCTTCTGGGTTGAGAGAGAGGCCCTGCGGTTTGGCGGGAAGAGGGGACCTGCCTGGGAGCATGTAGAAGCTGGTTGGGTAAGCCTGGGTGTCACCACAGCCACTCGCCACCATGACAATTACAGCTACTGACATTCAAGTGCCTGTTACGTACCGGACACTGTGCCAAGTATTTCTCATACAAAACTCATTTATTCAATAAATATTTAAATGCCAACTATGTGCTTGAAACATCAGAGGAAAAACGGACTCTCGTGGAGGCTCTACTCACAGAGTCAGTGTCTGGGGGTGGAGCTGGAGACAGACAGAAGGTCATGATTCAGGAAATTATTGTCTCCTCATGTACTTCATGAGCGCTGGGGCAAAAAGACAAAGTGCTTTATCTCCCTGACACCTCCCGGGATTCTCCAAGGTTGACACGGTCACTCCTATGTAGATGCATTTCCTGAGCCCCTGTTCATTCCAGTTCTTTGGGGCGTCAGGTCATATGGTTTATGATTCTAATACAGGACCCACCCCCCTACACACACACACGGATTCACACACACACACACACACACACACACACACACTGTATGGAGCAAGCGGAGGTTGGGGGGTGGGGTTGACCTGGACCATTTAGTTGCAGCAGGTGCAGCTCCTGGGCAAGTTGAGCAGCTGGTGCTTCCCATGGGCCAGCTTGAGCACTGCCAAGGCTGTTTTGCACCAAAATGTTTCCTCCCCTTCACCTTCTTGCTTTTAAATGTTTCCCACATTTTCTGGCCCCAAAACAATCAAAGAAGAGTAAACATTCATCTCAACAGTGCAGGAATATATGCAAGTTTCCCGGCTTTGAAATCTTTAAAAGGTAATCAGCTATCACAGCTGAAGAACACATTTTTCAATTAAGCCAGTGTTTGAGTGTGTTCATTATAAAGGATTAAATGGTGTGCACACGAGTATGTCTGTGAGAGAGAGGAGATGGTCTGGCTACACTTCCCTCTCTCAGGAAAACCCACCTTTGCTTCTTGACCTTTCCTTCCCCGGGCCCTGTTTGGCATCTTTGGCTCCAAAGTATGCAACCAGAAAGCTGTCTGGGCCCATTAGCACCGTTGGAAATGCTTTTCAGCGTTATCTCCTGCAGTCTCCCTTGTAACCATATGTGGATAACCCACTAGAACCCGTGTTTTATGCTGAGGTTGCGTGCGGAGTGTGAATAATACCAGTTGCGCTTGTCCTAAACACAGCAGAAGTACTTGGAGTGCTCGAACTGCACCTGACAGTGAGACTCAAGATCTACTGACCACATTGACTGTCATGAGGGCAGAAAGAGTTACTTTGCTGGGGTTTGAAGAACAGGTGTGGATTTCAGAACAGTTTGATGGTAAATATCAGCCAGGAGGTATGTCAGCAGTTAGCAGGCAAAGGGTCCTGTGTTTGTGTTTGGAGTTAGAAAGGGTTAGAGAAGCTTGCCCAGTTCTGACCAACTGGGCAATTTTGCCCAAGGAGAGGCTTTCTGTTTGCTAGCTAGGAGAGCCCGCAGACCTCTGTATTAAACTATATGTGTTTTCTTAACATCATATAGTAGGTCCCTGTTCCTTTTTAAAATTCTCCTGACCTCCTTCCTTCTCTTACTGTGTGCATTTGTCCTCTGGCTCTTTTAAAAGTGCTCCAGCCTGGGTACCTGGGTGGCTTAGATGGTTGGGCGTCTGCCTTAGGCTCCGGTCATGATCTCCAGGTCCTAATATCGAGCCCCACCTCGGGCTCCTGGCTCAGTGGGAGTCTCCTTCTGCCTCTCCCTCTCCCCCTTCTTGTACACTCTCTCTCTCACTCAAATAAATGAATAAAATCTTAAAAAACTTCCAGCTTAACCCACTTTATGCCCTCTCAAAGATCTCCGCTTATTATTCAGACCTGTTATGTGCCAGACACTGTGCTAAGAACAAGGAAATAAGAACGAGATCACTGCGGTCCTTGGGGAGCTTTGTTCTCAAGGCCAGCAGATCAGCTCTGACATAACTCATTCAAGAACCTGCATTTGGAAGCCACTGATTTTACAGTATTTCGGAATTTACTCTTATCAGCAAAAATAAGCACTGTCCCTTTGAGATCTTTATAGAGAGAGCAGGAAGGAGCTTCATGTCCATTCCGCCATGCCAAGGGAGAGGCAATATTTCCACTTCAAATGTTTATCTCAAACGTAGGAAATCATGTCCAGGTTTTGTATCCCCTTTGTGACCTTGGCCTTGGCATGGCAGTCCTGAATGTGCTGGGTTTTCCTGCCCTCTCTTCACCAAGAACCCGGTTCTTTGTACCCTGTTGATACTTAAACAGTATTTGTGCCTGGATTGAATAGAGGTAATATACCTCTGTTCTTGAAATGTTTGCTAACAGAGGTTTCATTGGTATTTCTTGGAGTCTACTGTTTGAGCGAATGTAAAGATCTCCCACGTCCCCCTTCCTTGCAGGAGATCAGAGCATAACATGCTGGTGGACATACAGAGAGTATTTATCAAGTGTTTCCATGCTCAGAGAGCGAAATGCACATGAATGGATTTTTTCAAATTACAGATTTAATATAAAGGGAACTTTCAAGCAAATCTGTAGCCATGCTGACAATAGAGAGTATACATTTTCAAGTGGATGAGAATGACGTGGCTTATTATTGCCAAATTAGAAGCATGTTGAAGTCCACCCTAAGGATAGTGTTATGCTTTGAAATTTGGTGACTGAAAGACACTGCCATCGTTGGGTGATAAATCTTTGGATAAACTGTGATATGAGTTGGATAAGAAGCATTGACTTGTTGTTTCTAATGATTTTTTCTTTACTCCTAGGAGTCAAACCCTGGTCAAATATCATGGAAATCCTGGAGGAAAAAGATGGGGTCGACACAGAGCTGCTGGTTTATGCGATGACTTTAGTGAACAAGGTTGGTTGATGATCGTTAAGGGTTGAATTATGTCCCCTTAACAGATATGTTGAAGTCTTAAGCTCTATGAATATCTGTGAATGTGACCTAGTTTAGAAATAGGGTCTTCACAGATATAATCAAGGTAAGATGAGTTCATTAAGGTGGGCTGTAATCCCACATGACTGGTGTCCTTAGAAGAAGAGGAAAAGAGACACACAGAGAGGGAAGATGATGTATGCACATGTATATGAGGAAGACAGCTGTGTGAAGACTGAGGCAGAGATTGGAGTGATACATCTGTTAGCCAAGGAATGCCAAGGATTGCCAACAGCCAATGTAGGATGAGGCAGAGAAGGATCCTCCTCTAGAGCCTTCAGACAGAGCATGGCCCCGCTGACACTTTGCTGTCAGACTTCTCGTCTCCCAAACTGTGAGGAAGTACATTTCGGCTGGCTTAACCAGAGAGATGACAGTGAGAATTTTATGATTACTTTTCCGATCAGGATGTCCCCTTAAAAACATTTTTCCTTAAGAATATAATTTAGCAAGTTTTGCGGCTCCTGGGAGGCTCAGTCGGTTAAAGATCCGACTCTTGGTTTCTGCTCAGGTCATGGTCTCACGGTCATGGGATTGAGCCTCGTGTCGGGCTCCATGCTCAGCACAAAGTCTACTTAAGATTCTCTTTCTCTCTCTCTCTCTCTCTCTCTCTCCCCCCCTCCCCCTCTCTCCTTCTCTCCTTCTCTCCCTCTCTCCCTCTGCCCTCCCCTTGCTCATGTGTGCTTGCTCTTTTCCTCTCTCTCAAATAATTTTTTTTAAAAAGAATATAAATCCGCAAGTTTTACCCTAAGAAAATAGCTTACAGTCCAGGAGAAATGAAGGCACTCTTGTTCCACCGCTTATTGAATTCTGACTGCTGGGGGCGGGTCCCATCCTCCTTTTATGAAGGTGATATCACCCTTGTGCTCTCCTCCCTCCCAGCCCATCCCTCCTGGTCACCAGCTTGGAGGGCAGTAGTCGTCTTAAGGATCCTTCCCTGGAGAGGGTGCTGACCCCATGCTGCCCTGGGACAGCCCACTCTTGGGACCGCAGTCCCTTTCTCCTTAAAACTGCAGTTGGAGGGGGGTATGTCCTTCAGATGGCTCTGCCCTAGACCTCAGGAATCACAGTAACCACCCCATGGTCCTGCCTTTCCTCCGCAGGTGGCTGGGCATAGGCCTACAGTACCAATTGCAGTGATGGGTGGTTCTTCAGAGAAGCTTCAGAATCTCTTCGTGAAGTACAACTAGAGAAACATTTCCCTTGATGAACTGGGGACACATTAGTACAAAGCATTATGAGAAGTAATTTCTACTAGATATTAAATGGTTGTGCAAACTCTAAGGATTAAAACAATGCGGTCCTGGCTCTTTCCTCAGCAGACAGATGATGGGGGCAGAGGACCTCTGAGACAGACCTCACCGCACAGGACAACTCCCCCTAGGATTGCTGTCAGTAGGGATGGCTTAGCGTCATTCATGATTGCGGACGGGGGTATGCTAAATGGAAATAAACAAAGACGTCCTTTGACAGATACTGAAATGAATTTCAGACAGGTTAGAGTTCATCGTAACACATCAGACAGTAGAAAAACGCGAAGTAGAGGTGAAGATGAATTTGTCTCTGGTAGGTGAAGAGTATGTTACTCATCAAACCTGTCAAAAAGAATCCAAAGGGAAGGACTTTTAAAATGTTTCACTGCATAAAACTATAAAAGGATCTTATTTGTAAAATGAAAACCACAAACAAATGCTAAGGGCAAGTGGCAAATTGGGAAATTGCAAACAATAGGGCAGAAAATTATACAATCCTCAATATATTAAGAACCCAGTGGAAACATGAAGGACATTAAAGCTATTAAGATGAAAAGAAATATATAGTAAAACAACAAACATTTTCCCCCTGGGTCTCATTGGCAGGGATTGCTTTTTAATGAAATGCCATCTGTTGATGAGGACCCACGAAATTCTTCTACAGTCCTGGTGAGGGATGGGCAGTACTTTTCTGTAGGATAACCCTAAGAATTCTATTTATGTTTTCAGATGTCTTTGTGAGTTGATTTTACCTTGCAATTTTAAAGCAATTTTCTGTTGTTGCTTTTTAAGATTAAGGTCATCTATTTCCTGTCGTTTTCAGTCAGTGACATTGTTTTGGAAACCGTGGACTTCAGCAAAAATGGACTTTTCCCTCTTGCCTGGGGTTTTCCATTGTAATGCTACCCATCCTATTGGTGGAGGCAGCGCTGGGCGGTTCTGATGGTCCCCGCCGCGTCCGCGGGTGTGTGTGGGCAGTCTGCTGCCAGTCACTGGCAAGGACCCAGCGCGTGTCACATTCTCCTTGGCATCAGATGGCATTTAATGTCCAGGAATTCCTCGCTTACTCTTTCTCTTCTGGCAGTTCTGTCTCATCTTTTATTAGTTTTGGCTCAGGGGAAGTCGAGGAAGGTCCTATGGACGTTACTCCAAATGTCATCCTTTCCTCAAAAAAGGTCAGATTAACCACTGGCACCCACCCTGGGTTTGTTTTCCTTTGGTGAATGTTAGGCCTGTTTATTGCCCCAGTGAGTAAAATCTTCTGAGATTCCAAACAAAGAAAAAAATAAATTGAAATGTTAATATGGGTCTGGAAAAAATTCAGACTCTGAAATCTGGGCAATTATTATATTGCTTGTCTAAGCTTTCTTTCAACAAAATGAAAGATGGACCAATAACATGGAATTCGAAATATGAACATTTTTATGACAAGAGTGCTACATTTTAGCCTGCTTAGGGTTCTGAGACTGGCATTTGCTCTCTTTGTTAAACAGGGACATTAATGGGGGGTTTCCAGGGTCCAGACTAATCCCCCCCATTCCTGCTCCTAACCCCTGACCCTGTGTTGTCAGATCTGAAGGAACATCAGAAACTAACCATTTCTCATCCTGCAAGCTGACGTTCTATGATGCACTGTCTTGATCCAGCTGAAATCCCCTCAGTGGGAACCCCCCACTTTGAGAGGCTCAGGTACTGACCACCTTATAGAATAGGAAGAGGCAGATGAGAGGGCATGAGTCACAAGAGGTATTACTGTTATTGTGAGGCTGGCTTGGAGCTTTCAGGGAAGGTGGGTAAGTAACCTGGATGGGATTCATGCTGAGTATTCGCCTTTGTTTTTACATTTCATTTGTTAATTACCATCCCAGAAACTTGTAAAAAAAAACAAACCAAAAAACAAAAAACTCAGCTGTGTCAGTTGTAAAACTTGTATAGCTATGCATAACCTTCAGAGTTAGGATATAGAACATTCCCATCTTCCCCCAAATCTCCCTCATGTTAGCCATTTATAGTGATCTCCTGATTCCCTCTTCCTACCCCTGACAACCATTCTCTAGCACTATAGTTTTGTCATTTCATCAGTGTCAAATAGAACCATACAGGATAGAGGTGACCCCTTGAGGCTGGCTTCTCTCAGCATAATGCCTTTGAGGCTGATCTGTTACTGAGGGTATTAATAGTGTTCCTTTCTGCTGCTGCGTCATATTCTGTCACATAGCTACACCACAGTGGATCCTCCCATTGAAGGAGATGGGTTTTTACAGCTTTTGGATTTCACAAATAATGTTGCTCTGAAAATTTGTGTGCAGGCATTTGCCACACTGGTTGCATCCTATAAGAAAGATTTGATGCAATCAGTGAGAACCCAGGAGAGGGAAAGAAAATGTCTTTTAGGACAGAAATTTCTCCCTGGGAGAGATGCTTGTGAAGATTGACGTGTCACCAGTCCTGGCAAGACGAGGTCTGAGAGAAAGCAGGAAGGGGGGGCGGGTCATGAGTGTCATCTGGAAGTGAAGGCATCAGGAGGTGTTTGCCTCACAGGCTTCTCGGCGGTAGCTGCCACCTTTGTCAGGAGGAGGCAGTTTAGCCGTGAGGTGTCAGGGTAGAAATGGGAGGACAGGACCCAGGGAGTGGTGGGGGCATGGCACAATTAGCTGAGCATGTTAGAGAATCAGCTGAAAATAGGTGAATGTGTTTCTAGGATGGAGAGTCCTCTTCCCCTGCAACTGGAGAAGAGCACCTGTATTTGTTGGTGGCAAAGGCCATCTCCCCTGCAGCTACACATGGAAGGGGGTGTACGTGGGATTGGCTCCAGCCCAAATTTTCATGGTGGAAATGACAGATGACCTCTTAATACCCTCGCTTTTGGACCTATTATTGAGCAAGTCTCCCTGAGTCTGTTCAGTTCTTTGAACCTGATTGTTTAATTAATAGAAACTCCCCCCTGCTCATCATGGTTGGGCTTGCTAAGGCAATGGGAATTAGGTCCTGGAATTTAACCCCCTGGAAACTGCGGTAAGAACTGCAGTTGACTCTCAGCAGGGAAAAGAGGAAAGAAAAAGCGAAGGGAAAGAAGAGGTGAGGAGGCCCCTCTATGGCCCATCGTGGCCCCCACACAGTTGAGTAGGAAGTTTTAAATCCAACACTAAATGTCAACTCACCTAGGCTCCTCAAATGGAGAATTTGGCAGAGGCCCCAATCAGGGCACCTCCATTCACCAGCCCTGCCCTGGCTTTGGAGTCCGGTTTTCTTTTCCTCATCTTTTAACAGGTTCAAGGATTTTCACTAAAACCAGAAGATGGATTGTTCTGATGATAAGATTCTTTGAAAGGCTGCATACTTGTTGGCTTCGGTCAGGAGCCAGGGACCACTCAGGGGACTGTTGTCTGCTAATGTAGAGATGCTGCTTTACCTGGCACCTGCAGGCTCTGGCATGTTCTTTTGTGCTTGGCCCCTTAGGGGTGAGCACCTGTTTATTACGGAGTCTGACTGGTTCACAGCCTCCTGTTCTGGGTCCTTGCTGGTGGCCCCTGAATAATTAAGTTATCCCATCCCTGTTATTTTTCACTCCTTTCTGATCTCAATAGCAGTAAGTTGTGTCCTCTTTGTTCAGCATTGAAAGGAAAAAGCCATTATTTGGGTTATGAATAGACATTCTTTCCAATTATTAATAGCCCCCAAATAGAAGCGTTGGAAAAGTTGGTGCTGTGAATGTTCTTAAGACAGTGTTGGTCTTTTCCGAGTTCAGAATAATTTTGAAATCTATATGTAGGGCTTTTGGAAGTACAAAGGCAATGAAATAGGGAGTAAAGACCTGTGTTTGGAATTCCAGGCCAGAATAATTTGTGCAAAAGCATGAGTGTGTGAGAGGCGAGGCTTCTGCCCCAGGTCTGCAGGAACTTCTCGTTCCCTCAGGCAAACCCCTTCGCTCCCCAGGCCTCATCTTCCCAACTCAGGAGATAAGGGCTTGCAGTAAATCACCTCGAGGGTCCCTCCGGTTCTGAGCAGAAGGCCTGTCTGAGAGATCAACCTTCTTTTAAGAGACACAGAATTCAAAGAGAAGTCAGCTTTTCTCACCCCTTGGGTTATCTTTTTGTCTCTTGGTTGCTGCTTTGAAATTTCTCACATTTTCCTAAATTTCATAGACCCAGGGGAAGGCCTACCAAATTGAAAGAAAAAAGAATCATTACATTGTTATAACTTCAGCTGTTTGGTAGATTGATCCTAACAGGAGTTTCTAATCACTGAGCATGTTAGTTTTCTATTGCCATGTAACAAATTACCACAAATTTAGCAGCTTAAAACAACACAGTTTCCATGGGACAGGCTCCAGGCACTGCCTAGCTGGGTCCTCTGCTCAGAGGTCACAAAGCAGTAGTCAAGGTGTCATTGAGGACTGGAATCTGGTCTGAGGCTTGGGATCCTCTTCCAAGCTTTTGTGTTTGTTGGCAGAGCTCATTTCCTTGCAGCTGGAGAACTCATGGTGGCTTGCTGCTTCTTTGGGTGCAGGATAATCTCTCTCCTAGTCTCTGAGCTCTGGAAATGCCTAAACCTGCTTTTAAATGGCCCACCTGATTAGGTCTGGCCCACCAAGGATAATCTTCCCTGTGATTAACTCAAAATCAGCTGATTTGGGTCTTGAATATCTGTAAAATCCCTTCACCTTTCCCATGTAATGTAATTCAATGATGGGAGTGTCCTGCTTAGACTCAAGGGGAAGGGATTATACACAACCTCTATACCAGGGGTGGGCTCTTGGGGTGCATTCTGCTTACCACACTAAAGAAGTTTTTCTCCAATGATCTGGTCATCTGTCTTGGTTTGTCCCATATAGTTATAATCCTGGCCACCGGCTACCCTGCAAAAAAACGCTTTGAGATCCTTGAGACAGTTCCCTAAAACGTGTTCGTGTCCTGTTCTTTCTTCAGACTCTGTCGGGATTGCCAGACCAAGACAGCTTCTACGATGTGGTGGACTGCCTGGAAGAACTGGGCATTGCGGCCGTGTCCCAGCGGCACTTGAACAAAAAAGGGACCGACCTGGACTTGGTGGAGCAACTGAACATTTACGAGGTAACAGCAGGTACTTTCTTGATGGCATCGTGTAGCTTGTCAGAGGCTGAGGTGAACACAATCGAGACGGGTGGTTCTGAGTGTGGGGTAGCAGCGTCCACAACTCCTGGGAGTTTACAAAACGTGGGTGCTGGGCCCCCCCTCCCCAGACCTCCTGAATCAGAAACTCTGAGAGTGGGCACAGCAGTTTGCGTGCTGCAAGCTGCAAGCCTCCAGGCGCTCCTGGTGTTCACTCAAAGGCGAGAACCCCTGCTGGAGGAGACACTTGGTCGCTTGCTTACTGTTCAAGATACCACACAGCTTCTCCCTTTCCTTTGCGGTCTCTGTTGCCTCGGTGTTTTATTTGCTGTTTAATGCCATTGTAAGGAAATAATTAAAATTTTAAAATACTAGCCTAGATTTTACCGTGCATTTTTACTTTATGTAATGTCAGTTTAAAGTGCAAATATAAGAGCATTTAACTTCTACGCAGAATCCTATGCCATTTCCAGTTCCTAGCTCCTACAGGCCTATGTATTTTGTCCCTGCCAGAACAGTGGAAACACCATACAAGATGGACTCTATTGTTACTTCACTTCTTGCTATATGTTCATTCTGTTAACACTCTACCTTCAATTGACTGATGAGTAAGGGAGGGCTGAAAGGAAAAGGAACTGTGGGCTGCCTTACCTTTCCAGCTTTTCTATGTCATTTCAGCATAAATGGTTGACTAGTACAGCAGAGTAACCCAGGTAAGAAAGGATATGCTAGGACCCTTGGGCTGCCATCTCTGTGCATTCAAAGCCAGTTTTGGTTTGCATGGAAGGCCTCTTGGGCTCCAGGGCTGTCCATGCCTCTGCTTAGTTACAAGGGAACACACTTACCTTGTACTCATTTTGATTCTTACCAAACTCCCGTCTACTGTGCATCCATCAGCCCTCTCTTCTAATGTGTGCAAGGATTGGCACATATGCATATTGCATCTACTTCCCCTACTCATGCACATGCTCCATTGTCCCATTGGACTGCACTTATAAAACATAAGTTTAGGGGCACCTGGGTGGCTCAGTCAGATAGGCGTCCTACTCTTGATTTTGGCTCAGGTTGTGATCTCAGGGTCATGAGATCAAGCCCCATGTTGGGCTCTGCACTCAGTATGGAGTTTACTTGTCCCTCTCTCTCTGCTCCTCCCCTCGCTTGCTCGCTCTCACTCTCTCTAAAAAAAAATAAATGAAAAAAACCCCCCAAAATTTAAAGATAAAATTAATAAGAATTTCAAGCTGGCCAAAGAGTATTAAAGCAAGCACAGAGCAGAGTGTGAGCATGGAGCCCTGCACATCACACCCATGGCACATCCATGAAGGTGGCCTTGATTGGGTTACACATCATGGCTTTGTGGCCTTGTTCACTTGAGTTCAAACTGTTACCTGTGGGTTAGTTTTAAGTCAAATGCCCCCTTATTAAAGTTACTTATCTGATGTGACTCTTGTCTGGACTCTGAAGGTTAGAGCACATTTTATGAGTAGCAAATCACATTCTTTATTGCTGATCCTCACTGTCCCAGTTTCCTTCCACGGCCAGAAGGGGGCAGAATCTGGAGCTCTGATTCCACTTGGGTGTGTGACTAAATGGGAAAGCTTATTACTTTAGACACATGCTTACCCATCATAGTGGTGTGAACTAGGCTATCCTTGAGGACGTTGTCCAGAATGTACTCATCATCCCAAAAAGAAACCCCATACCTGTTAGCAGACACTTCCCATTTCTCCCTGCCCTGCATACTACATACCCCCAAAACACTAATCTAATCTCGCTATGGATTTGCCTTTTCTAGACATTTCCTATAAGTGGGACCGTACAACATGTGACTTTTGTGACTATCTGTCACTTAACATGTTTTCAGGGTTCATCCATGTTTTAAGCATGTATCTACTTTGTTCCTTTTTGTGCTAATGTTCCATTGATAACACAACATTTTGTTTATCTTTTCATCACTGGATGGGCTTTTGGGTTATTTCCGTTTTTGGGGGCGGCTGTGAATAATGCAGCTATGAACATTTGTGTGCAAGTTTCTGTTTGGACATATACTTTCAATTCTCTTGGTTATATATCTAAGAGTAAAATTGCTGGTCATATGGTAACTTGATGTGTAGCTCTTTGAGGGACTGCCAGACTATTTTCCACAGAGGCTGTACCTTTTTATTTTCCTACCAGCAGTGTAATGAGGGTTCCAGTTTCTCTTTATCTTCCTCAGCGTTTATTATTGTCCTTGTTTAAAAATTATAGCCATCCCAGTGGGTGTGAGGTGGTACACATTTTGGTCATGATTTGCATTTCCCCAGTGACTAATGATGTTGAGCCTCTTTCCATGTGCCTATTGGCAATTTTTCTTTTTTTTTTTTTTTTTTGTGGAGAAATGTCTGTTCAGATCCTTTGCCCATTTTTAAATTGGGTTTTGTTACTCTTGAGTTGTAAGAATTCTTTATATATTCTGGATACTAGATCCTTATCAAATATAAATTTTAATATATTTTCCCCAGTATTCCACTTCTGACCTAACTGATCAGTCTTATTCACAGTGATATATATTTTTAATCTTTCCTTTTTCTGCTTATAAAAATGACATGTACTTATTGAGGAATATATAAGTGTAAGAGGAAAAAAAATCACCCATGATTTATTACTAACCACGGTTAACATTGTGGTCCATTTTTCTAGCCTTTTTTGTATATATAGGTGTATGTTCTTAACTATGGAGATAATTGTCTATATACAGTGTTGTGTACTGAATCTTTATTGGTAAATATGTTGGAGCCATTTTTTTATCATTAAATCTTCAAGAACTTAATTTTATTAGGAACACAATATTCTGTATGCATGTACCATAATACATATAGCCAAACTCCTTTTTTTTCAGATTTGGATTATTTCCAAACTTTTTGCAATTAGAAATGCTGTTATGATGGACAGCTTTATTCGTAGATTTTTTGTGCATGGCTAGAGTCCTTGGAGGGATATTTTCCAGTTAAGAGGCTCCATTGTGATTTTACTGGGTAGAAGTGGAGATACTGATGTGTAATTCACTATCTGCTATAAGTCATTTTTATAAAAAGTGACAGTTGAGGGACAGAACAGAATTATCTTTCTATGGAGGGATCAGAAGAAACTGAACCAGAGATACTTATTATCAGAGCTTAAAGCTTCCCATAGCCCCACCCAGCAGGCCAACTCTTGGTGTCCCTGCTCTGGGCATCTTCTCCAGCTGAGCCTCAGTTTCCCCAGTTATCTGCTCTGCATTTTGTGTTTCATTATCACTGGCAAGTGACATTGGGAAGTCAATGGATGGTGGAGGAGTATATTCTTACGGCTCCTAAATGAGAGGTTAATGTAAGAATACTAGATGGAGAAGGAAGGAGCTAAAGACAGTTCACGTACATGAAGGTGGAAGGTGGATTTTTTCCCAGTATAGATACCTTTTTACCTTAGCCCCTTCCCCGCCGATCAGAACTCCCATCTCTGAGGCTCTCTGCTCAACCAGCGGGTTACATGAATACAAGTTTGGATTCTATGTAGTCAATGTATATTAGAAGACTGCATAATGCAGGTGAATTTCCCATTAGTGAGCCAACTGGGAGAGAATTTTAAGTGGCCTGGATACCTACCCCAGGAAACTTCCTGTTTCAGGCTGTACCTTCCCTTCAGCCTGCCTGACTCTCAAGCTACCTCCCCATCTCTCTCTTCCCCTTTACGTCGGCCTTTTCAAAAGTTGTTCTGTATTCACCATCTTCCTTTTATCCAACTGCATTTGCTTCATACCTTTAGTATCAAGGTCACATCATTCACAAATACAGCATCTGTGTGTTACTTAAAGAATAATAAAACAAATTCTTTACCTGTTGTGATGGTTAATTTTAGGTGTCAACTTGACTGGGCCACAAGGTGCTCAGATAATTGGTCAAAAATTATTCTAAGTGTGTCTGTGAGGGGGTTTCTGGATGAGATGAAGATTTGAGTTGGGAGACTGAGTAAGGAAGATTGCCCTTGCAGTGTGGGCAGGCCTTATCCAGTCTGTTGAAGGCCTTAGTAGAACAAATTCTCTCTGCCTGATGGTAATGAGCTGGGACAGAGGTTGCCCACTACCTTTGAACTCCACCTGAGCCTAACCCCATTGGTTCTCAGGCCTTTGGACTGCAGATCTTGGGTCTTGTTAGCCTTCACAATCATTAGAGACAATTCTTTATAGTAAATCTCCATGCATATCCTATTTATTCAGTTTCTCTGGAGAATCCTGACTGATACCCTCATGAATTTAAGAATTAGGACATTACCAGGAACTCAGAAGTGTCCTTCATAGCCCTCCCTGGTGTCATCCCACTAACCCCCAGCACTGTTCCTTTCTTTATACATTTACCTGAAAATCACTTATTCTGTGAGCTAACACAAAGGATCAGATTATCAAATCAGTTGACAAATCAGACATCTTGTTATCTAGCTGTGCTAATCTAGTTATGCTAATAATTTCAAGAATACAGACTATAGAGGTGCAGAGGGAACAGGGAAGGGTCTGTCTTAGGTCTTGTCTTCATGCATCAGACGTGTGCTCTCTGGCCCAGAAGAGGCGAGGTCTCCAAGTGGGGATCACAGGTCCCCTTGCCCAGTGAGTAGTATTCCATTATGAGACATCTCTACTACATAGCTCAGAGAGTCGTGGCTCACGAGCCCATAAATCTACATTTATTTACTACAGGTAATCCTCAGCCAGGCGATCCCTAGCCAGTCCTATCCTGGTAAGGGCATTCCAGAAACAAGAGCTCTCATTTTAGCAAATATCATTAGGCTATTTCTTAGGTGGTCTGGTTATTGGCATCCTTAACAAAAGATGAGAAAGAGTCACTTGCCTTTTTTCTTTCTCCAGAGGCATTGCTCTGTAAAAGGAGTGAAGAGGTCAAAGCCCAGCTATTTTAACTCCTTCCTCCTAGTCTGTATCCCTAAACAACATACTGTTTAATTATGTCTGCTCTCAAACTTTTTATAAAAGGGATATATATCATTTGTACCCTTTTATAGTTTTCTCATTTGCTTATTTTTTTTTAAACCTACCCATGTCGGGGCACCTGGGTGGCTCAGTTGGTTAAGTGTCGAACTCTTAATCTCAGCTCAGGTCATGATCTCAGGGTCATGAGCCCAAGCCCTGTGCTGGGCTCCATGCTGGGCATGGAGCCTACTTAAAAAAACAAAAAACCTACCCATGTTATTGTGTGGCATTCTCATTTATTCATTTTCACTGCTGGTGAATGTATGACTATTTACCCGCTGTTCTGGTAATGGATGTTGATTGGTTTGTGGTATTATTGCCATGACAAACAGTGTTGCCATGAGTGTTCTTGTACTTTCCTTTTTGTGTGTGTATGCCATACTTTTTATGTTTAAGTATCAGTTTTATTCTTGCTTTATAAAATTATTTAGAAATTTGTTTCCTCTCTGATGATTTGATAGAATTCCCCTAGGGAATTGTGTGGGCCTGTGTGAGGAGGAGGAGGAGTGAGAGAGAAAGAGAGAGAGAGAGAGTGTGTGTGTGTGTGTGTGTGTGTGTGTGTGCATGCACGCGCATGCAGAGGGCAGGAGGAAATCTTTGGTAACCCTTTTCTGGGATCAATTTCGCTAAATTATATTTTACTAGGAAATCATTAATTTCTTTTGGATTTTAAATGGATTAGCAAAGAGATGTATAAATAATCTCCTATGAATGTTTTTGATTTCCTCTGTTTCAGTAGGTATTTTCCCTTTAATAGTTCATAATTTTTGTTTGTAATTCTAGATAAACAAGTAGTTTGTCTATTTTGTTGGGGCTTTTTAAGTAATAATTTTGACTTAGGTATGATTTGCACTGCTTTTCTGTTTGTAACTCAATACTTTTTATTTTTAAAGATTTATTTATTTTGAAAGAGCGAGAGAGAGAGAATGCAGGGAGGAGAGGCAGAGGGAGAAAGAGAATCTCAAGCAGACTCCCCACTGAATGTGGCCTGGAGCCTGACACAGGCCTCAGTCTCACAACCCTGAGATCACAATCCAAGCCAAAACCAAGAGTCAGACGCTCAACCTACTGAGCTACCTAGGTGCCCCTCAATACTTGTTTTTAAAATTGAGGTACAGTTGACATACAATATCCTATTAGGTGTACATCATAATGATTCAATAGTTTTATACATTATGAAATGATTCCAGGATAAGTCTAATTATCTGTCACTGTACAAAGTTATTACAGTATTATTGGCCATATTCCCTATGCTGTACATTACATCTCCATGACTTATTTATTTTATAACTGGAAGTTTGTACCTCTTAATCCCATCCCCTTCATCTGTTTCCCCTGCCCTCTGAGCCCATCCCTACTCTGGTAACAGCTTGTTTCTTGTATCGATGTGTCTGTTTTGTTGGTTTGTTTTGTTTTTCACGTTCCACATATAAGTGAAATAATATGGTATTTGTCTTTCTCTATTGGACTTATTTCATTTAGCATTATAACCTCTCGGTCCATCCATGTTGTTGCAAATGGCAAGATTTCATTCTGTTTTATGGTTGAGTAATATTACATTGTGTATATATACCACATCTTTATCCATTCATCTGTCAGTGGACACTCAGGTTGCTTCCATATTTTGGCTATTATAAATAAAACTGCAGTAAACATAGGGGTGCACATACCTCTTTTGAATTGGTGTTTTCATTTTCTTTGGAGAAATACCCAGAAGTGGGATTGCTGGGTCATATGGTAGTTTTATTTTTAAGTTTTTGAGGAATCTCTGTACTGTTTTCCAGAGTGCACCAATTTCCATTCCCACCAACAGTGCAAAAGGGTTCCCATTTTCCCACATCCCCACCAACACATGTTATTTCTTGTCTTTTTGATAACAGCTGATCCTGACCAGTGTAAGGTGATATCTCACTGTGGTTTTGATATGTTTCCCTGATGATTCGTGATGTTGAGCATTTTTCATGTGTCTGCTGGCCATCTGTATGTTTTCTTTGGAAAAATGTCTAAGTCCTCTCCTCATTTTTTAATTGGGTTGTTCGGGAAGTTTTGGAGGTTCTTTATATAGTTTGGATATTAACCCCTTATTGGATGTATGATTTGCAAATATCTTCTCCCATTCAGTAGGTTGCCTTTTTTTTTTTTTTTTTTTTTGCTTTGTTGGTGGTTTCCTTCACTGTACAAAAAGCTTTTTAGTTTGATGTAATTCCATTTGTTTATGTTTGCTTTTGTTAACCTTGCCTGAGGAGACTGGTCCAAAAAGATACTGCTGAGGTTGATGTCAAATAACTTATTTTGCCTGTTTTCTTCTAAGAATTTTGTGGTTTCGGGTCTTATATTCAAGTTTTTACTCCATTTTGAATTTATTTTTGTGTATGGTAGTAGAAGGTGATCCAGTTTCATTTTTTTTTTTGCATGTAGCTCTCCAGTTTTCCCATCACCATTTATTGAGGAGCCTGTCTTTTCTCCATTGTATATTCTTGCCTCCTTTGTCAGAGATTTATTGGTCACATAGGCTTGGGTTTATTTCCATTGTATTCTATTGATCTATGTATCTGTGTTTGTGCCATATCACATTGTTTTGATGACTGTAGCTTTGTAGTATAGTTTGAAATCAGGGAGCATGATAGCTCCAGCTTTGCTTTTCTTTCTCAGGATTGCTTTGGTTGTCTGGGGTCTTTTGTGGTTCCATACAAATTTTAGGATTCTTCGTTCAACTTTGGTGAAAATGCCATTGGTATTTTGATGGAGATTGCACTGAATTTGTTGATTACTTTGGGTAGTAGGGACATTTGAACAGTATTCTTCCAGTCCCGTAGCATGGTATATCTTTCCATTTATTTGTGTCATCTTCAATTTCTTTCATCAGTGTTTTATAGTTTTTATAACATAGGTTTTTCACCTCAATGGTTAGATTTAATCCTAGGTATTTTTTTGGATGCAATTGTAAATGGGGTTGTTACCTAATTTTTCTTTCTGATAGCTCATTATTAGTAGATAGAAACATAACCAATTTCTATTTGCTAATTTTATATGCTGTAACTTTACTGAATTCACTTATTAGTTCTAATCTTTTTTTTTTTTGGTGGAGTCTTGAGGGCTTTATATGGTATCATGTCATCTACAAACAGTGATACTTTTACTTCTTATTTTCCAGTTTGGATGCCTTTTATTTCTTTTACTTGCCTAATTGCTGTGGCTAGGACTCCAAATACTATATTGATTAAAAGTGATGAGAGTTGGCATCCTTGTCTATTCCTGACCTTAGAGGAAAAGTTTTCAGTTTTCACCCATTGAGTGTGATGTTAGCTTTGGGTTTGTCATATATGGCCTTTATTATGTTGAGGTATTTCCTTCTATACCCACCTTTTTGAGAGTTTTCACCATAAATGGATATTGAATTTTGTCACATGCTTTTTCTCTACCTGTTGAGATGATCATATGATTTTTATCCTTTGTTAATGTGATGTATGATGTTGATTGATTTGTGGATGTTAAACCATCTTTGCATTGCTGGAATAAATCCCCCTTGATGATGGTGTATGATTTTTTTAATGTACTGTTGAATTTGCTTTGCTAATATTTTGTTGAGGATTTTTGCAGCAATGTTCACTGGGGATATTAGCCTGTAATGTGTGTGTGTGTGTGTGTGTGTGTGTGTGTGTGTGTGTGTGTGTGTGTGTTGTCATCTTTATCTGGTTTGGGCATCAGGGTAATGCTAGCCTCAAAATGGGTTTGGAGGTGTTCCTTCTTCTTCAATTTTTCATCTTTATAATTTTCTTCTTTAACTTCCTTTCAGTTTACTTTATCATTCTTTTTCTAGTCTTTTGAGTTGGTTATTTTATTCATTTCTTTACTTTTTTAACCATCCTCATCATGTTCCTAGACTATAACCCACTTGGTGATGATGTATTCCTTCTTAAAATATGTTGTTGAAATTCTGTTTATTACTAACTTATTTAGGATTTGTACAAAAGTATTCTTAAGTGTAAGATTGGCTTCCCCCTCATCCTCCCTCCACCTCTTCTCTTCCTCTCCTTTTTGTATGCCATCTTTATCAGCTTGGGCATCACTGTTTTGTTAGCATTTTGAAAGAATGATGCTAGTGTTCATGAGATGACTCTTGTGTGTTGCTTCTATGTTTCTGGTGGCGAAGTGTACGAATGGCTCCAGGATATCTCTCTGATCATTCCTCCTCAGGGTCCTTCCCTGGATCCTTTTCTGACCTCCCTTTCAGTGTTGGGGTTTCCTTACCAGACCTCCTCTCTCAGTCTTTGTGGCCTGTTCCGATTTACCCAGTGAGTTCAGCAGCTTTTGAGGCTGGTGGCTGATATTTGACCTTGAGCTTTTGCCAAGACCCATGGCTGCCTGCTTCTCTGCCTGCTTCTCTTCTTGTGTTACGTTCATTCATGGGGGCCTATTATATATCATATACTTTGCTGGGGCTAAAAATACATAGAGAAGTTCTGTCTCTGTCCAAGGAACTTTAAAACTGTAGTCTAAGACAAGCAAGTAGCTGATTCCTCCAGCAACTAAATGTAATAGTACAGAGGGACAAAAATGGTGCCTGGGACACTCTATGTTGGGCAGAGCTACTTGGAAGCTGCAGATGACATGTAACCAGCCCTAACTGAACTTTATTTTTCTCCCATGAAGAAAATAAAAATACTTTATCATCTGTTCATTTCTCCATTTCTATAAGCAGTAGAGTCTCCCATGTTACAAACCTGGAGCTATCCTAGACTCTTTTTTTTTTCCCCCTCTGGCCACCCCTCCCCCACATTTAGAAATCTGATAGCTGACAACCTAGCTCTGGTCCTGTTGTTTCTTACCTGGATTATTGTAGTATCTTCTCATTAATTTGTTCCTCTGTGAATTTGTTTATTTAGCACAGCTTTATTGAGCACCTACTATGTTCCAGGCACTATTCCAGACCCCAGGACATAGCAGTGAGCTAGACAGACAAGGTCATTGCCTTCAGGGAGTCCACACTCTAATGGGGTGCAGACAGTGACCAAGTACATGAATAAGCTGAGAATCTGAAGCTCCAAACAGGTTTATGAGGAGAGACAGGATGGAGTAGGGGTGAGAAAGTGAGGGCAGGGGCAGGGAAGACCCTTCTGAGAAGATGGCCTAAAGAAAGACAGTGATAGATGGTGAAGCAGTGGAGGAGCTCTGGCTTGACAGGTGTGAAGGGTCAAAAAGAGGTTCGTATGACTGGAGGGGTAGGGTCTAGGAGATCAGCATGATGTGAGCCTGGAGAGGCTGGCATCCTGCAGGGGCTACACCCCATGGAGGCCTCTCTCTTTTCTCGCCCTGCCTAACTCCCAGCAACTGAAAAAAAGAACCCTCCTGAAAGTCCGATCTAACTACGCCATTCCTCCATTTAAGAGAACAAACTCAAGTAAGCAAATGAGTGAATGAATACATGAAAAACCTTTTC
>NC_138381.1:33088210-33211196 GCF_054177405.1 Leptonychotes weddellii | reverse complement strand
GCACCTGGGTGGCTCAGTCGTTAAGCGTCTGCCTTCGGCTCAGGTCATGATCCCAGCGTCCTGGGATCGAGCCCCGCATCAGGCTCTCTGTTCAAAAGGGAGCCTGCTTCTCCCTCTCCCACTCTGCCAGCTTGTGTTCCCTCTCTCACTGTCTCTCTCTGTCAAATAAATAAATAAAATCTTTAAAAAAAAAAAAAAAAAAAAAAAAACCTTTTCTGTGGCCAGCAGGATGAAGCCCAAACACCTTGAGTTGATACAGGGACCTACACGGTTTGTGCCCTTTATGCTCCTGTGGCCTTCTCTCTGGCCACTCCTACGATGTCTCTGAAGTTCTCTCCTGTCTCTGGAACATGGAAGGCAGGTCTTTGTGGAGGTGGGCAGGGGTTTTTCCTTTACTCTCTCTTCTTTGCCTAGAGTTCTTCTTCCTATTCTCACAGTTGGCAAATTCCTACTCTTGTAGGAGTCACCATAGATGTCCCCCCATCCACAAAGCCTTCATGGCAAGATAAAAGGAGTTCCTGCTGCTTGTGCCCTGCTCTTTGCTCACAACTTATGAAAGAGAACTCGCTATGACCATACCTTGGACTGAGCAGTCCTCAGGACGTACTTGTCTGTCTGGCTTCCTTTGAGCCGCTACTCTGAGTCATGTCTCATTTCTCTCTTTGGCCCCAGGGCCCAGCAGTGTGCCTGTCAAGAGTAGACATTTAGTAAGTGCTCGAATGAAGGTCTCTTTTAAATATCACTTGTTTTATGGCTGTATTTGCCAGATGCCAGGTTGAAGGAAGGGCATGATTTAATCAGAATGCAGCTATTTTAAAGGAAAGATGCCTTGAGTATTATCTTAAGGTGACAACTTGATGCTTGAGATACTGGGCAGAGTCAGGGTTTTTATTCCTTTCTGAAAGTGAATGTTTTGAAAAATATTTACTGCCACAAGACAACTAAGTTCAGTATATGCAGGGGCAGCAAGGAGACCTGTAAGCAGAGCCAGGCTTTTCCTCACAAAAGACTATGAATGTTTTCAAATAATTGCAGAGAACTTGGTTGGGCTTCTAGAATTCTTCCTAAAAGTAGAGGATGTCTGGTGACCACATGTCCTGGACTTTTTGGGGACAGGCCCAACTCGATGTAATTTAATTCCATTTCAGAGAAGTGATTTAATTCCTGTTTAATTAAATTCATTTTAATTTTTATAGCTTCATTTGAGTTTTCAAATACATAAATTCACAAATCAAAATACGAAATCTTTTGTCAGATTATATGTTCTAATTTTTTATTCTAAAAATGTGGTCCTGGTAATGGAAAAGCATATTAAGGCTGAAGACTTTGGGGGTGAGAGTGTGATAACGTGATTTATTTTAAGAAATATGTATTTGATCATTATCCTTATTTCTGGCTCACAGCTCCCCAAACCCTTGAAATTTCCTAAGTGTTGAGAGTGATAAAGGTATATTTTGTTATGTTAGTGAGGTGACTTTTGGAAAGCACTAAGGATGGGGACTGATTGCCAAAGGAGGACCAACTATGTGATTAAGTAGTTGGAATTTTCAGTCCCAATCCCTGACCTCCTGGGACTAGAGGGGCTGGAGGTTGGATCAGCCAGTGGCCAATGACTTAGTCAATCATGACTGCATCATAAAAACCCAAGAGGACAGCTCTTTGGTCCTTTTTGGAGAGCTTCCACTCTTGGGGAAGCAGAATGCTCCCACATTCCACCAAGTTCCATAAAGACAGAAGCTCCTTTGGGAACTTGCCCTGTGTATCTCTTAATCTGGCTGTTGATTTATATTTTTTATCCTATCATTTAATAACCTGGTCAGTGTAAGTAAGTGTTTCCCTGAGTTCTGTGAACCACTGCAGCAATTTCATTGAACCTAAGGAGGAGGTTGTTGGGACCTCCAGTCTGGTTGGTCAGAAGCACAGGTAACAGCCTGGAGCTTGTGACTGGCATCTGAATTGGGGTGGGAGGCAGTGGGGGGCAGTCTTGTAAAACTGAACTCATAACTTAGAGTATTTTATGCTAGCTCTGGGGAGATAGTGTCAGAACTGAGTTGAACTGAGTTTAATTCTTAGATACCCTGCTGATGTCCAAGAATTGCCTGACCCCCCAGTGTTGGAATTTTGTCCAGAGACCCTAAAAAAGAGAGGTAGCTATTAATGTTAAGAATAATTAACTAATAGGTCCAGTCTCTTAAAGTCCTTTCATGTCATAGGTGATTTTTAACATGTGTATCAGTTACTCTTGCTGCATAGTAAGTAAGCCAAAAACAGTGGCCTAACACAGCAATTTTGCTCATGATTCTGTGGGTCGGACATTTAGGCCTGGTTTAGCTGAGAGTTTCATGCAGCTGCAGTTATCTGGTGGCTTGACTGGGGCTGCATGGTCTAAGATGGCCTCATTCACTTGGTTCGGCATTGGGTGCTGGCTCTTGGCTGGGCTCTGTGTCTTCAGCAGGCTAGCCTGCACTTCTTCGCACGGTGGTAGCATTTCCAGAAGGGCCATTCCCAACGTACAGACACTTTTCAAGCCTTGTTTGCAGCATGTTTGCTGATGTCCCATTGACCAAAGCAAGTCCCTTAGAAAATGGGCTCAGTGTAGGAGGGGGCTACGCAAGAGTGAGGAAACAGGGAGGCATGGTGGTCTGGGAGCCTAGCACTGTGACCATCTCCCACAAGCTGCCATTGGTACAGTTGCTTCTTGAAATGGTTCTAGCACAGGCATCGACTTCACCTAAAAGCTGAACCAAGGTGTATAGATGTGGATGTATATGTATAGGATTAAAAAGAAGGTATGAGATAACAATATGGAAAAAGATGGTATCTATAATGCGAAGATGGCTGCCTATCACAACGTGAGTAGTAATATAATGATATAAACTTGAAGAAATGTGGTAGCTTTTGACTTCCATCAAAAATGTTCACATTGTTGGATATTTGATGATACTAAGAAACTATTTTAAGTGGAACAGTGGTATGGTGGTTATGGTTTTTAAAAATCCTTATCTTCTGGGGATATATACTAAAATATTTACAGCTGTAATGATATGATCTGGGATTTACTTCACTGTCTGGGGTTGGGGGCGGGGAGTGGAGTATAAATAACACAAGACTGGATGGGGTTGATACTTGTTGGACTATCAGGGATAATAAACACATCGCAGTCTGCATACTCTCTTTCATACCTTGTGTATGTTTGAAAATTTCCCTAATAAAAGCTTGAAAAGAGTGTCCAGATCCTTCACTGGCCTCAACGATGGATGGAAGCTGTCAATAAGCACCCTGAACTGCTTCTAACCGCTTTCCTAGTAAGGTGGGGTTGAGTATGCAAGCATTCAGTGCTGGATTTGGAAACCGCTTGCTCCGCATCTGGGTTTTAGTGTATAAACAGTGTTCTACATTTAATTAAAATAATTAGAAGATATTTGCTGAGAGACCCCGCAAGTGAAACACTTCCTCATTAGGGAGATTGTAGAGATTCTCTGGGACATTACTGATCTCATCTTGGGTTTGGTGGAGGACGCTCGTTGTGCGTGTAATGAATTAGATCTGACACCGGAGATTCGGAGTAAGAGGCGTGGTAAGTGCTGTTCTCTCCAGGTCTTTGCTAGCTCTGCATGTTCTTGACTAATTTGTTGTGCCCCCCCCCCCCCCCGAATCTGAAGAATTGGGCACTGCCACCGTAGCCTTGCGTGGGATAGTAAAGCCTCTCTTCCTGTCTTCAGTGGATACTGGTGATTCTACGATTCTTCTTGTAAAAACAAAATCATGAGTGAACACCAGGCCCAAATTTCATGTTATGTAGTTGCTCGTTGTGAGGCCCGAGGCTGCCATTGACTCGACTGGGATTCTGTGCTCCGTAACTACCCTTCCCTGCACCCCTGTTTTTTTTAAGAGATAGATGTTTTGCCGAGACTCTGAACTTTAGAAAGCCCCCATTAAAATTTGTTTTATGGGGTTGCTTTGATAATTTTTCCAGATTTTTCTTTTCACTTAAACTTTGTGATTGTCTCCATCTTCTCTGACAAAAGGCAGTTAAAGTGGGTTTTGCTTTGTGCACACAGGGCCAAAGCTCCTCTCTGAAAGGGGCTGTGAGAGGCAAGCTATTTGATCCTTGGATCTCTGAGGTTAGACCAGGAATTAGAAATATCTGGACTCTACTTTATCCCCTAATCTTATCATTCCAAATGTGTGCTTAATAAGAAGCAGAATCAATACTTCGGGTCAGAATAAGTTCAAATGGTCTAGAATTTTTATATCTACAAATGAAGAAAAAAACAACTGGCTAGAAATATTTCAAAAATACCGTCCTTCATTAGATGTACAGTCATTCTCCAACTTTCCCACAGAATGCCATTTAAATTGTTAACGTTGAGATGATAACTGTGATTAACCAAAAGCATCATTTCTTTCTTCGTTCCTGCAGTGATATTGGAGGGGAGGCCACTAGGAAACTGACTTTCCAGTGATATATTTTTTTTTTTCCAATTACCTTTTATAACAGCACTTTTTCTGAACTCTTATCAGTTGTTACCCCAAACCTCCCAAAATTATGTCGGACTAGTAAATTCTGGGAGAACAAACAGTCAAGATATTATTAAATTGTCCCCCTATATCTGAGGGTGTGTTATAAAATGTATCTGGCACAAAGAGTTTTCACTAAATTGATCTTACCCAAAAGCTGGAGCTGGAGGAAACTGGAGATGGGTTGGATAAAGGGAAGTGTACACCCCCGTGAAACAGGCCACCTGTCCCAGGTGTTCATCCCTGTGAACCGGGATGAGAGTGGCCAACCTGGCCTTGACACAGTCAAGCTCACCTAGTTAGATGAGCACAGGTGCCAAAACTTGGGACACAGGGGACCACTGATTCTGTACTCACTTGGTTTTCTATAGACAGGTGATATGAAAACCACATTGCATGGTTAGCCAATCTGGGTGTCCATTCTCTCACCCATCAGGACTGAGTTGTGAAATGTGACCAAGGGTACCTGCAGGGCTGGAGAATCGGCACCTCTGGAGATGAAGGACTGTGGAACTCCTCGGTTGCCAAATGAGAGAGACTGCTGGACTTGGCTGGGACGGGCTGAGGCTTGCCACTTCCATGCGATGGGGGAGTTTGTGGGCATCCTGGGCCCCTTCACCTGATGGCCTTGCTTGGGGAAGGATAGTCCTATTTATTGAGTGCCAGCCACATAAATCATCTTTATAGAAGCTATTCTTACCGCAATCCCACAAATGCAATCCTATTATCCTCCTGGGGCGAGCTAGAGAAAAGGCAAGTAATTAGCTGCAGGTCACACCTGGTTGGTGAGCGGCACAGCCAGCATGCATGCAGGGTCTGGTCATCGACAGCGTGTGCTTTTCTGACTGTCTCGTTTTAGTGAGGGCAGGCACAGAAATCACTTACGGAAGCTGGCGACACAGGTGAGCGCCCCCCCCCCCCCGCCCCCGGCCGAGAAGAGCGGGCACGGGTAAGGAGGGAGCCATCCAAAAGCACAGGCAGATGGTGTCACAACCTAAAATGAGGCAGCCACAGAGCAGGATCCAGGACGGAGCGAGATTAAGGGATGGCAGAGCTGGGCCTCGGGAGAGGGTGCCAACAAGGAGCAGGACTAAAATACCCTCGAGAGGAGGGCAGTGGTATGGGGATGTGGTGCCAGCTGGCTCAGGTTTCCACGTGAAATCCAAAGTGGCAAAGTGTAAAGCAATTATTCTCCTGCACAAATATGCATTACTTTTAAGAGGAGATTTAAAAAAAAAAAAAAAAAGGAATGTAGAGGTGAAGCCTGTCCTTGGTATATGTTTTTGTGACTGGCATATGCAGGCTCTCTAGTGTCACCTCAGGCTCCACCCCCACCCCGGGGACCGGGCGGGGGGGAGGGGGGTAGCCCCAGAGCCGCAGTGCCAAGCGGAGGCACTGACGTCAGGCTGTCCTTGCTGCCGCACTGGGCCGAGCGGTGATCTGTGGGTGAGGCCAGCTCCGCTCACCTGCTTCTTGTGGCTCTTGCCTCTGACCAGGATCCTTGCTGTGCTCTGTTGGGAAGCAAGCTCAGGAATGATCAGGCACTTGAGGGCTCCCTGCGGCTGGGCTTCAGGACAGACCTCGCCTCCTGGACCAGAGCAGAGCAAAGGGTGGGCCAGGCGAGACGCAGCCCCGGAAGGGACAGTGCTGGGCTCCAGGGTAAAGAGCCTGTCTAATTGCAGAGTACTTCTCAGACCCCCTCAGGATATCTGTTGGCCTTTTCCTACCCATTTGACTGGGAAAATAGACAGTGGCAAGCATCTTTAAGTTTGCAGACTGCACTCTGGCACGCCTGTGGTTGTGAAGATCTTGCAGAGAAGCTGAGTTAGCAGGATGGAAAGAATGGGAAGTCTCATTAGAGCGAGCGTGAAATGCAGATCACACCTGAGGTCTCTGAGAGCGTGTCAAGTGTGACCTTGCCCTGGGCGCTCTCTGCTTTTCCAGGTGGCGCTGCGGCTGGAGGATGGCGATGAGACGGCAGAGCCGCCCCCCAGCGGGCGCCGGGACCGGAGGAGGGCCAGCGTGTGTTCCGGCGGCGGCGGCGCGGGCGAGCAGCGGGGCCTGGACCGCAGGCGCAGCCGCAGGCACTCGGTGCAGAGCACCTGCAGCCCCCTGTCGGACCCCACCAGTCCCTGCTCCCAGTCGGCTCCCGGCTTCAAGCCCAGCCAAGTCGGAGAGCACTCTGAAAAGTAAGCTTTACCCCAGCCCTTGCGAGGGGCGCTGGGACCCTGGAGAGGTGGGAGGGGTCACAACCCCGCAGGTACCCACCACAGTCCATCCCTTCCCTGCTGGCCACACAGCCTCCCCTGACTTGCTCTCCATCTCTTTTCTACCCTTAAAACACCGCCCCAGAGGCCCTTGGAACGTCCGCAGGCAAGGTGGCCCTGGGGGTTGGCATAGATTTGATCTTTTAACCCCAGGAGCTCTTCTTCACACATTTGTGTTTTTATAGTCACATCTCAGTTAGTATCTGTTCAGAAAATCTGTGCTTTGTCAAATGGGAAAGAATCCCAAACACAAACGTTTACCTGGAAACAAATGGTGTGCCGTCCTGTAAATGTAAGATCGTTAGAGTCCTGAGATACTTGTGGCAATGCGTAGTTGAGGGTGATTTTAAATAGAATAAGCCTGTGTGAATTAAATAGATAAAATATATAAATATAAACGTATATGTACATATACATTATTTTATATTTATAGGAGTAGATAATACATAGATATGTAAATTTCAGTAAATGCTATTGCCATCATTTTTTTAGTCATTTAGCAAACATTTTTATTGAGTATCTGTTATAGGCCAGGACTTTCTGATGCCATGAAGATATAAGGTATGATCTCTGCCCTTCTCAAGCTCACATCTGGGTAGGGAGAAAGTAAGAATGAGGAAGGTAGATAGGAAGGAATAGAAAGGTTGACAATCTCGAGAAATTATATATATACACACAAAGTAATAAATTTTGACAAAATCTGTAGGAACTGAGAAATGGTTCTATAAAGCAGAGGTGCAACAAAATGGATGGCCATGCTGTTCTGGGGTCTGGGTCCACCGGTATCTTCCCGAGTGAATGCTGTCCGTTCACTAGAATGATGGAGCTCTGTGGACCAGTGCATGCCAGCCAGGTCCACCTGGACTGACTGGTACACTGGTTTGCCACTGCATTACCTCCTCCTGCTGGCACATGGAAGCTCTGCTTACATCATTTGGCTGGAGCATTTTCTGTCATCGTGGAGATCCACCTGGGAGCCACATGTAGGTCATGAGGCTGCCTGGTGAAGAAGAAAACAGCTCAGAATAAGTTGGATGACCTTAAGAGCGTGATCAAGATATGTCCGTTCCTCTATATCCCTAAGGGAACATCTGCCCCCATTTTGAGAGATGCCCCGAGTAGTCTGGTATGCATGGAATCACTGGAGGATGAACTGGCCATGCCTTTGGGTACCTCCTGTCACAGAAGTAGAGGAAGGCATTAGTCTGAGAGTGATGTGCGAGCCATGATCCGCCTTGACACCCTTCTCTACCACATAGCTATCCATCTACAGATTGTTCTAAGAGTCTGTGTAGAACAAGCTCTGTTGAAAGGAAGACCAAAACTTCTAAACAGATTGAGGAATGAGAATGTCTACCATAAACGTTGCCCCTTGTGGTCTAAGATCTTCAAGAAACTTAGGCAGTGCTCAAAGGGCACGTAAAGTTCTCTTCAGCACTGCTCCTAGCTAATGGCTTCAGAAATTAACATGGAGAGAAGTGTATACAGTGGGCTGAAAATCTATATGTAAAACCACCCCAGATGCTGAGGACAGTCATTTGGAGTCCTTGTCAGCAGCACTTGGTGTTCTCCTGTCCTGTCCGACTTGTGTCCTGTAGATTCCTGGTCTGTTTCTTGCTGTTAAACTCTTCAAAGGTGCCCACGTTGTGAGCTCAGATGGCCATGCCTTTTGACAGGTTGGCAAGGATGATAGCAGTGGAGTGGACCATCATGGGCATAGTTCACGGTTTCAGGGTGCGGGGTTTTGGGGGATCTGGAATGGGAAGCCACACGTGATGCTCTGCATGCTTCTTGTCTCATTCTCTTCAAATAGGACTGAGTTTTTGTAACTCAGAAATGGTCTGTAAATTTACAGCTTTTATTTGAGAGGAATAAACTTTCCTGCTTGTAAAGACAGATAATATTTTACAGATTGATTATGAGGTGGCTTCATCCATGAAGCCTGTTGGAGGGGTTTTGCCCTCTGGCCCCAAAACAGGAGTACAGTTTTGGCAGAGGTGGGAGAGGCATGGAGGGAAAGGGTGACGAGAAGCCCAATGGGAAATGATCCCTGCATGCAAAGCTTAGTCACCTGCTCAACATCTGTGCCTCCAAAAAGTACCTTAGAATCAAGTAGTTCATTGTGTCAGACTCCCCATGGACCTTGGAAGACACAGAAGCATGCCGCACCTAGATTGTTCTTCATCTATGTGAGCATTCTGGCCCTACTTACTGCTGACTTAGAGCAACATGCCTTGCATATGCCACATAGGAATTTTAGACTGGATTTTATAATTCTGACCCAACTAATGCCTCTGAAAAGAAGATGATAGGAACATGTTAGAGGTTAGAGATTCATGTTGCCCTAAAATGCATATGACATTCTCCACTCAGATGGTCCTTTAACATTATCTGAAATTCTCATGATGATCCTCTGTAGGATCTAGCAGGACAGGAGTCTTAATCTTCATTTTACAAGTGAGAAGACCGGGGCTTGGTGCCTTGTGATGATCTCAGGACTAAGGGGCTGAGCTCTGGGTTAAACACAAGTCTTTGGCCCTTGCCTTTCAATGTCCAAATCACACAATCACTTCCCAACCCACCATCCCTAAGCATAGTCACTGAGTGAGAAGGAATTTTATTTACATACTATGTAGGTGTATTTTTTTGATGTAAAAATAAAAATTCAAAGGGCTGAAAAGGAGAAAATTTCAAAGTCTTCTTATGACTTAAGCCTGCTGGGCTATGTGCTTTAATTCCAGTAAGGGCTAAGACTCCAAGCACAGATTGGTTTGCTTTGGTTTCTTAAGAAATAGAACTCTGCACTGAGCATTTATCAAATAAGGTATGAGTTTATTTGGTTATTGGTCATCTGTCACCTTTTAGGTGACATCTTTTTCTAAAAGAGAGCATATGAGTGCGAGGGGTGGGGAGTGGGGAGGGGCAGAGGCAGAGGGAGAGAGAGGATCTTAAGCAGGCTCCACATGGGGCTCCATCTCACAACCCTGAGATCATGACCTGAGCCAAAATCAAGAGTCAGACGCTTAACTGACTGAGCCACCCAAGTACCCCAAAAATGAAATTTAAAATGTTAAGTGTAAAGATAAAGCTTATTATGGCATACATAGTCACAAAAGATGCTTTTGGGGTGCCTGGGTGGCTCAATCAGTTGAGCATCCCACTCTTGATTTCGTCTCAGGTCATGATCTCAGGGTTGTGAGATTGAGCCCCGCATTGGGCTCTGTGCTGGGCGTGGAGCCTGCTTAAGATTCTATCTCTCCCTCTGCCTCTCGCCCCCTACCTCCCGTGCTTGTGTGTGCTCTCTCTCTCTTTCTTAAAAAAAAAATATATATATATAAATTATCTTTGCACTTCCATCTTTGCACTGGAAGGAAGAAAAATGTTGGTGCTTTCATTTTTTGCCAAGAAAAAATTATTTTTAGCATCAAATCAGTAAAAGAACCAGTGTCACTGGTTTAAATGATAAATAGTATATAACCTTAGGAGAAAAAAAGTCTTAAACCCTAGAGCAGGAGAACTTTCTTTGCACTTCCAGGCTCAGGCCCTCTCCTCTCTGGGGCACCCCATTCTATCCCTGAACTTTTCTGTTTGTGAGGAAGGTCTTGTGACCTAAATGCACTCCATAATATTCTAGCTCTATTATTGTTTCGTATTCCATTACATGGATGAAATTTCCCCGTAGTGCTTCCCTATTCATCCTGGTTCTTACCTCTGTCAGCACACACCAGGTATTCTTCCTGCTCTGTATGTCAGTCTCTCTGATAATGCATATTGCATGAGACCTAATATATGAAACCTTTCATCCTGTTGATTTCCACACAACATTCCAACCCGCGGAGGTAATTTTGAATTTCAGTCACTAACATTAGCAGTTGTGCCATCCAGGCTACGGTCCTGTGTATATTTTAATACACATGGAAGAGTGACCTGGCAGGTAGTAGATGATGACAGCCGGCTGGGAGCGGATGGCACAGACTGCAGCCACGTGCCACAAAGGCAGGGGTTGGAAGCTTTCTCTGTCAGAGGCCAGGTAGCACATAGGTTGAGCTTTTCAGGTCAGACAGTCTGTGTTGCAACCGTTCAACGGAATTCTGCCTTTGTAAAAGCAAACAGAGACACCAGGTAAGCAAATGAGCTTACTTGTGTATGGACACTGAGATTGGAATTTTCCATGTCATGAAATAGCCTTCTGGTCTGTATTTCAACCATTTAAAAATCTGAAAACCATCCTTAGCAGACAGACTATATAAAAACAGGTGGTAAGCCAGATTTGGCCCCCAGGCTATCGTTGGCCAGCCCCAGTTCTAAAGGGCTGGGTTTCTAGAGGGAGGTTGGGAGGGAAATCTGAGAAATCTGAGAAACCCCACCTTAAGGGATAGCAAGGAATTGGCAAAGAGGGGTATGTGGGGTGTGAGAAAAGAGCCTATCGTGCCGTAGGAGAGGGCTGTAGGGAACAGCGTGCTAAGTTCAGGGTGGGAGCACGGAATATTCCATAAAGACATTGAGACTATTGGGGATTTTGCTGAGAGCTGCTCATAAATTCTCAGGGCACCGTGGATGGTTGAAGGGATTGGAAAAGGCAGGAGATAAGTTAGATGAGGGGACATACAGAGCCAGCAAGGAGAAGGGGATCTGGTGATAAGTCCAGGAAAGGTTGGGCTGCTCCAGGAGGTGGAAACAGCCTGGAATCAGTCCCAGTGTTCCCATTAAGACTGTGGTTTTTGTCCTTTAGGACATTTGGTGATGTCTAGACAAGTGTTTGGTTGCCATGATCAGCATGCAGCATGCTATCGGCACCTGGTGGGTGGAGTCCAGGGATGCTACTGAACTTTCCACAAGGCACAAGACAGCCCTCTGCATCCAAGAATTATCTGTTCTAAAATATCAGCAGTGCTGAATCTGAGAAACCCCACCTTAAGGAATAGCAAGTAATTGGTTGTGATTTTCTGTTCCTCCTCGGGATGATGCTAGGGTAGGGAGCATTTTGACTTTTGGAAGGAGGGGGTGTCTTTCTTAGAAGCACATGGAACTCTGTGGATCTACCTTCAAACGTTCATGTGCATGGGTCAAAGTTGACTTTTTTTCAGAGAATAGAATTCTTAAATTTCTCGGCTACTGTACAGGAAGAGTAGAGTCCCTTTCTTGCTTGTTTTTGTTTTAACTCATTTAGCAAAGTTTTACACTTAAAATTCTTAGGGAATATGCTGAACCCTCCGGGGAAACCAAAGGTTTGACTAGACCTCATGATTTTCTCAATAGTCCAAATGCCCAGTATACCCAATTCCAGTCAGCTTTGTACCTATCACATTTCCCCAAATTGACATAATGGCAGGTGACGCCAGCCATGTTACAAAGCGGCAAGATCAAACAGTGATTCTATAACAGAAGCTGTGCTGTTCTGCAGCCAGGCTCAGGAATCTGTTTGGAGGAATAGGAACACGGGACAATCTTACTAGAGATTGACTACCCAGTGCTCACAGATGTTCGAGGGGAGCTGAGGAGTCAGTACGGAGAAGGAGCAACGTCAGAGGGTTCTCCTTTTGGCTGGTGGTATTATCAACTGGTGATCAAGAAATAAAGTTGAATTCAAGAATTGCTACTTTGTTATGTAAGTTAGATGAGAGAGAAAAATAAGAAAAAAAAAAAAGGCTTAATATATGTTGCACCAAAGTACTCATTCTAATAAATTGAAAGTGATAAGGAAGTCAAGAGGCCAATGGGGGAGATAAGGGTTGGGGCCAGGCCTTGAGCTTGCTGCTGGGAGGGACCAGACACAGTAGTTCGACCGCATACACACCTGATCCGCACGCAGCAGGGACATGATGTGGCCTGGCTCTGGCAGGTCCCAGAGAAGGGGAAACCAAGAGGGACCATGCCCTCGTGGGCTACAGGCCACGGCTATTGACCAGGAGATAGCTAGTCCACCTGCACTTCAGGGAGGAGGAGTCAGGCTGGGTATGGTGTGGAGATGGGGTGTGGACCCTAGCATCAGGAGCTCAGTCTGAACCTGCTGGTAGAGAATAGGCTGCGGCTCCTAAAGAGCAGAGGAACACTCAGTCTGCACAAGTCCTCCCCATCCCCACCTAGGACAGAAGTATTGAAGCATGAGAGGGGGTGCTTGGCTCCACTACAGAGTCAATTTAGATACGGCCCCAGGCACATAGGGAGCACCGACCACAGAGCAACTCAGTTTTCAAATAAAAATGATATAGGATGTAAAGATGTGGTACCAACTATGTAGTATAAAATAGACCTAGTTGGACCATATGGTGCAAAGGAGACCATAATGGCAATTAACAGCTGTAACAGTGGTTTGCCTTTCCTGGGCACCTAATTATCCGCCAGGCCTTATGCTGAAAGCTTCAATGTACTAAGTCCATTTTCACCATTATCCCATTACTAGGTGCTCTTAGGCTCTCCATGTGGCAGGAGGAGAAACGGAGTTTTAGAGTGCAAGTGGTCTGCCTCCAGAGTCCCTGCCCTTCACCATTTTATTCAACTACTTTTTTTTTTCTGTGATTCCATAGAAATAAAACAAATATCCTTGATACTTGGCAGTTAATAGGCAACTATCAAATACACGTTGCCATCTTTTTATATTACTACTTTCAGATTTTTATGTCAGTACATTTAAAAAAGTTATTGCTTAGTGTTCCATTATATGAGTAGACTATAAAAACAGGATGCCTTTATTCATTTTGCTATGGCTTGATTCCCATTTCTTTTTCTAGTACTAAACTTTCTGGTATAAGCATACACACACGTGTTTGTACACATATGTTAGCATTCTTAGGAGAGATTCTTAGGAGTGAGATTCTAGATCAAAGGACCTTACATTTTAACTATTGATATCACACATTTGGCCTTCAAAAAGACGATATCACTTTGCTGTCCCACCCTCTGCACATGACTGACCATTTTCTCACACCATCGCCAGCACTGGGTATTAGGAGTTGTTCAGAAGTTTAGTACTTTTGAAGAGTGAAATGTGGTGCCTCAGCATTTCACTGTGTACTTTTTGATTACTATTAAGGTTGTTCATCTTTAAGTGCTTCATTGGATGTTGAAATTTCCTGAATATTGCCTGTTTATATCCTCGGCTCATTTGTGTCCTGAATGGTTTGTCCATTTTAATTGATGAGCAGCTACTGTATTTTAATACAGAAATTTTCAGATACAAAAGCAGATAGAATGTAAGCATCCTTTATATGTTATAGATAATAATTTTTGACAACTATGTCACAAATATTTTTTCCTTGTCTATTAAATATCTTTCCACTTCTGATGTCTCTTGGTGTATGCATAAAATATATTGCTAGGGTGTCCAATTTGTTAGTCTCTTCCTGTGTAGTTTTTAGGTGGCATGCTTATTCAGGAAAGTGTATCCTCCTTCTAACCAGCCTCTACATTGTCTGGGGAGGATGTTTGGCTATTCCTCCTTCACTATGTAGGAGATAGGCAGTGATCTCAGGAGCCAGCACATATGGAGCATTTACTTTGTGCTCACTATCATCTTAAGCAGTTCTGCATGTATTGTGAATTATATGAAGAGAGTGGTAGAATCTTCCCCTTTTGACAGGTGAGGAAACTGAGGCACAGAGGTTAAAGAGCAGGCCCCAGATCTCACAGGTGTTGAGTTTGAACCCATTCATTCCTAGCCCAGAGCATGTGCTCAGAACCAAATACCCCTGGGTCTATGCTCTGAACCTACAGAACGTGCTCAACAGTAACAACTTTTTCTGTTTTGAGGATGAATCAGATTTGTTGAGAAAGCAAAAAATTCAGAGCAAATATTTACTGTGACTTGGTAATCCTAATGAGCTGTATTGTTTATAGTCACTGTTAGATTTTGGTCTTGAGATAATCGCACTGATTTGCTTGTTTTTCTCAAAAATTGGCACTGGAGACTATTCCTGAGGAGTTCTGAAAGTGTTCAGAGCAATATAACTGCAACATTGGAACAAGGCCTTCCTCGTTTATTGTAACTAAGCAGCTATTATCTTGTGCTAGAGGAAGGAAGGAAGGAAGGTATAGGAACAAATTCATCTGGGTGAGAGGAAGCCACAGTTAACAATGATCAGAGGCTAGGCTGTCCTCACCTTTTGGGGGCTCATACCTGGTGTGTACCAATTAGTGGCCCGGTGGGTGGTGGGAGCCAAGCCTTGGAGCTGAGCCTCAGAGTGGGAGCTGGAGGCAGGCAATTGGAGAGGGAGTTGTTTTCTATTTTCCTGCAGAAGTAGGAAGGGGTGTTGGCTCCCCTCCACCAGCCACAGGAACCAGTAGGCAAAGGCGAGCCTAATTATGAAAACATTAGCAGGGTAGGCAAGCTCATCTTCCCATATTTTGACGGGAAGAGGCGTGTTTGCCTGCCGAGTTCTAGGGCAGTGCATCGCTCTCTGGTCTGTCTCACACCTGGTCCACAGGACTTCATGGCCAGGGGTCACAGAATTCTCAGCCGGTTAGTTGCAGGGTCGGTAGCAGAAATAGCAGACTAGTCCTAGCTCTCTCCTCTTGGAAACAGCAATGAACAACGGATTGACGGGCAAAGAGCGTGAGACGAGTAGATGTTGTATAATTGGTGTTAACCCGCGAGATCTACAGCTCGGTGACTTGCTCAGTCCTGGCTCCTGGAGGAAGGTTTGGCCCAAGTGCAGTAAAGGAGCAGCCACTGAGGTGGCTGAGAGCACAGGGTAGCTCTTCACAGCCTCGGTCTGAGCTTCCTTGCCAGGCTTGGCCTTGGTCTTCTCCCCCGTAAACCCACGATGATGCTACCTCTTTAATAGTGTGGTGGGTGATTTAAGAGAGGCAGCACAAATGTGTGCTTAGCTCACTGTTGTTATTACAGTCACTCCATGCCCTGGAGCTTTCCTGGGTTTTGTTCTATTAAAGAAGGTAATTGTTAAATAAATACGGATGCGAGCTGGAGAGAAGATTGTGTGCCCTGGCATAAACATGCTAGAGGATTTCACAACAGCCAGATTAACAACCGCTGGTACCCTGAGCGGCAAGTGACTACCGGGAAGATTTATCTGATGGCAAATGATTTGTTATAAATGGGATTCACCGACAAGGGATGTGACCTTGTGAGGTAGGTATGATTGGAATACAGCCAGTGACTCAGAGTTACCATCTGGTGTCCGAGAGGCTCTTTCTGGTTTCCCGAGTATTGAATAGTAAGGGGGTGGACAGGAGGGGAGAGTGCTGGGGGGTAGAGGGGAGTGAGCTTGGAACTGGTAGAATCCAGAAAAGGCAAAGGCATTGAAACCTGAGAAAGAGGTGGCTTTGCAAAGCTCCTTCTGATTTCTGGGGCGGGATCTCTGGTTTCTCAAAATTTCACTGTGACTGGATTGCAGATTTCGTGGGGGTTTGGACTTTGCTGCTTTTTTTAACGTGAAGTATAATTGACATACTGTATTATATTAGTTCCATGTGTACAACGTAGTGATTCGACTGACATTTGTATACACTTGGAGCTTTGCCGAATTGAATTTGGGGATCTTTCTAGGTTCTGAAGAAATCGGCAACATTTTATCCTTAAAACTGAGCAGAGCTACCAGTGAATTTTGAAGTGACGTGTGATCAGGGTGGCATGCCCATGAGACCACCTGGAAGAGCGGAGAGCAAGTGGTGACAGGCTGGGAGAGGGCCTGACTCAGGCAGTGGCCGGGAGAGTGGCAAGTAGGAGCAGCTGAGGAGATAGGGAGGGCATTATTTGCAGGACGGTGACTGGATTTTATGGTGAGAAAAAAGAGTCTGGGTGATTCCCAGGCAGCCACTGGCCCAGCATCATGGGGTGGCTGTCCGGCCACTTTGCAAGCTTTGGGCATTAAGTGTGAGTGTCAGTGGGTCACAAGTACAACTTTCCCTAGTAAACTCTACAGACATTTCTGGAACTCAGGTACATGTAGGTGATGGTCGAAGTCTAGGCTTAAACGCCATAACACGGGGAGAAACCAAGTGAGAGGAGCAGTGACTAGATAAAGCCCTGGAAAGCAAAGTGTAGGCTCATCATCTTGTGAAATGCTGGAACCGAGAAGCTCCCTTACTTGCCAAGTCAATGAACCTTGAAATCGGTCGTCTTCAAGTGTGAATATTTTCAAGCTAGAGTGGCCCGCCTTGGTGTGCTGTTTCAGAAAGAGACAGCCTTTACTGGGAGAGCCTAGTGAGCACATTTCAAAGAGAAGGAAAAGTTCTCAGTTCTCATTAAATCTTTGACTTGTTCTGGGAGTTTTCTTTCAGTGTCCAGCCTGCTTCCCCTTGACCCATGCAAACAGCACATTTCCTATAATGTGCACCTTCCCCTCCATGTTCTGGATGTTCAAAGCCCTTTCTGGAGAAGCCTGATTTTCCTTGTAGTCTGTGCTGGTGAGGGTATGGGTGGTCCTTCTGGAGTGTGAGCCTCTCTCTCTGTCTCCTGCGATTCCCAGGATGCCTTTGGACATGGAGTGGAGGCTTTCTAATGGTTACTGAGTGAGCTGTTTGGATCCGGTCATGCAAGGAGGAATGTGATTACCTTTGCTTGACAAGAGTCTGTGGAGGAAGCTTGGTGTGGTAACTCTTCACTCATAAAGGCTCAGTGAACAGGGAAATAAAACTCTGAACATGTAGGCTGAAGTGGCCAAATCAGACCTGGTGAAAAAAGAAAGAGTGGTCAGAGATGCAGCTGGTAAAGCATTTTGCAAAGGAGCCTTTTGGGAATAGGCTTTGGAAGTTGAAGGGGACAGGCCCAAAGAGAGAGGGAGAGCCGGCCTGATGGCATTGTTGTCTCACAGCACGTGCTCAGCACACGGACCATGATCACAGAAGCATCGGATTCATGTTGAAAAAATCTTTATTTCTGAGTGAGGTAATAATTAACATGGAGTATAGTCGTGGTCCAAATATGTCACATGGTGCCCTGCACTGCATCTCCTCCTGGTGGGATGGGACCTTGGTGGGATGAGCAAGGGATGACAGCCAGCAGACTCACTGTGCACATGAATGCAGTGAGAAGAGACATTGATGTTCAGGAAGGAATCTGGAAGAAGGAAGGATTAATGGCTTCTTCTAGTCCTTACATAGAAAAGGCTTTTTTTTTTTTTTTTCCTGCAGAGAAATGATCATAGCAGAGGTAGCATAGCATAGAGGTTAGGAGCTTGGATGCTAGAATTGGACTACTTGGATTCAGATCCTGGCTTGCTTACTAGCTCTGTGACTCTGGGGAAACTCCTTAACCACTCTGTGCCTCAGCTCCTCATCTATGAATGGAATAATACTAGTACCTACCTCAGCGGCTCCTGTGAGAATTCAAGGAGTAAACCGGGTAAAGTGCTAAGCATGAGAATGCCCCACAGAGAATATATTAAGTAACTAGTTAAATGAGTGACTGCAGGTGCCTACCTCCACCCCAGTAGATCCTGCTTTCCTCGGAGCAGAGGCAGAGCCCAGCCAAGAGGGAAGCCAGCCTTGCCCACTGAGAGTGCCCTGGAGAATTCAAGGAAGCCTGGGCACATCTGGGACAGGTATCTGCAGCCTAAATGCCTTTTGATATCGTGATAGAGCATGCTTCCCAAAGACGCAAGAACTCAGAGAGGAATTCAGAGACACTTATATCACACTTTAGGAATATTCAACTATGGTATTCACATTGCCCCAGAGAAATAATTTCATTCCTGAGAGGTTTGGTGGTGTTCCCCGCCCCCCCAAACTGTGTGGTTCTGGTTTTATAAACATGAGATTAAAATGGCTAGAGATGAGCCCCCATGAGGAAGCGGACCGGTCAGAGCCCGCTGCCTGCTGGCATCTATCTCGGAGAGGTCTTGGATGGGGCAGGGTATGAGGGGAACAGAGGGTGTAGTGACCCGTATCAGCAGCAGACCTCCAGGCTGAAACCAATACTGACTTACTGGACTTGAGAAGATACTGAAAAACTTTTTTTTTTTTTTTTTTTTTTTTTTTACCTGTATAAAGCTTTGTAAAGCTGCCTTTGAAATAGAAAGGTAAATAATTTTGATCATGAAATGGGAAAAAAAAAAAAAAACAAGCAAAGATGAGGTACTTCTGTGTTGTAAAAACACGGCTGGGGCTTGGGTCCACATCATGATAGCTCGTGTCTGTAAGTCAATGAGCAAGCCACCAAACCTCTGGAAGAGAAAGCCCCCAGTCCTGAGCATCTCATTTCAGAGTGACTTCACCTTGATAGACTTCTTAATATTGACATTCTTGAGCCTTGATATTAGGATGACTGCTTTGAGTTTGTGGCAGAAGGAAAGCAAAATCCTATTCATTCATTCATTCATTCATTCATTATTCATCCAGCTCCTATATTCTTGTATCTACCACATTCTTGGTTCTGAGATATAATGGTGAAAATGACCCTCAGGAAGCCTCAGACGGTGTGTGCATAAATAGTGTAGTAAATAAATATGTGCAGCTTTGGAAGAGGGCTTTTGAAGGAAGGAAACAGGGCTGGACGGTAGAGTGTAACAGGAATATGAGGATATACCCCCGAGGAGAACTTGCAGAAGGGCACAAAGCTTGGGCAGGGATTTCATTACAGTATCATTTATAAGAGCAAAGAATTGGGGAATGGCTAGCTAAGGAAAACATGGAATAGACATATTATGGAATGCAACCATCAGCTATAAGAAACGTACCCTACCAGAAGTACTAACGTTCTTGCTGTATCAGTTGCTGTATATAAAGATTATAGGATAATATATGTTTAAATTTTCTTTTAATCTGGAAATTTACCCACCAGATTTACAGCAGTGGTTATCTCTGATCAAAGGGAACTTTTATCAGTAGTCTTATACTTTTTTGAAGGAAGCATGTATTCCTGTAATTACATACTCATTTTTAAAAGGTTCTTTAGAAAAAAGGAGAGTGGGATGGGAGTGGTCCAAGACATCTCCTCAGGCAGTTAGCCTGAATCCTGGAAGATGAGAAGAACTCCCTGGGCTGAGGGAATGCCGTGTTCAGTGGCAAGGGAGGAAAGGTCTTGATGTCCCCAGGTAACAAATAGGGGTCTCAAGAGACAGGGTTGTAGAGCATGGATTGGGGACACAGGTGCCACAGAGATGAGATGAGGTTGCACAGCAAGCAGGTTACGTCCTGCAGGACCTTGGAAACCATAGCATGGAGTCTGGTGGTTATTTGACATGCGAGGTTAGCCATGCACCTCTGAGGAGATGCCTGTCTTCCTTGTGGGGATCAGACTGGAGGTGAGGAAACGTGGACACTGGGAGGCTGGGTGGTAGCTCTTGATGCAGAACTACTGAAAAACATTGGTACTGTGGACTCGGGCAGTGGTTCCCAACCCCGTGGAGCACTGAAAATAACCTGTGATCAGACTACACCTCAAAATGGTGGAATACAATTTCTAAAGGAATTTTAGAGTGACTTCAATTGGAATACAATTTTAAAATCCTGTATCTCAAGGGGGAGGATCACTAGGCTGGCGGTTGCTATGGGCCGTGGAGAATTTGAGGCCCACACTGGAGAAAGAATCCTCACTGCTGGATCTCCCTCTTGGACCAGGCTGAGCCCCAAACCGGGACGCTATGGGGACTGTGTGACTTTGCATGGGCAGCATGTGGACTGGTGGCCCGTGTCCAGTTCCTTTGGTGATAGTCCTTGCAGATAATTCTGGCCCTTTGCTGCTCTTTTTTCTCTTCCTATTATGTCCTTTTTATACAATTCCTTCTTCATTGGCATTTTCACCAGCAGATGGCCAGTGAAGTAGAAAGCAAATGTCACCCACACAAGTCCATGTGGTTACTATTGGTAATTTGGAGGCATGACTTGAGGGGATAGAAAATAGAAAATGAGGTTGTTGAGAAAAACCCCAGATGAAATATAAGATTTGAGGTTTATCTTCAGCTGTTAATTATCTGTACTTTATTACCATATTAAGAGTTGACTCTGGTGGGTTCAAGTCTAAAGCATGTGAAAGGGCAATTAGAACTCTTGAAGCAAACTGAATCATGAGTTATAAAGGTATTACTGCACACAAACTCTGAAACACGTTGGCTTCCTCATGGTGGTTGCGTTTGGTATCTGGTTCTTAAAGACACACATATCCTGTTTCTTTGATTTATAACTAAAAGTTTTTCACTCTTTAGTATACTTCTCTTCCCATTTGTGAAAAACAGAATGTGTGTAAGAGGGGCCATTATATGACATTTAAAATTAAGCTTGACCAGTAAACATGTATTAGACTAGTTGCACAAGTTCTGGAAATGGGAGAGCTTGTCTAATGCCCACACAATTTTGTGTCTTCAGCTGTCATAGACCACCAGAGCTGGAAGCTCCCAACCTCCTGTTCCACTTTATTATATGAGTGAGATAAGTAGGAAGCCAAGCCAGACCCAGGGCAGGGCTGTTTTTAACCTCTGGAGGCCGCCATCTTGAAACCTCAGCCTGGGACTTGGTATCCGTCCATTTCCAAAAGTTCACAGAGAATTCCAGTCTCCCTTTTCCTAGTTTCACTTCTCTCCTAGATCTCTAAGGGACACTTAACACAATTTACTAGTATCTGTGGCTTAGAGTAAGTTTTTTTTTTTTTTTTTAAACATAAAATCAAAGTACACACAAAGTAGTGACATGCCTCACTAGTCTCTCTAGTTATCATTGGATTGATTTGCTTGGCACCTGAATTACCTTTACACCTGAATTAGCTGCAACCTAGCTAATGTATCTTTTCCTATTGCTGCTTAAACTCTGTAGGTTGGAATTCCATAATATTAAACTACTCCATGTTTTCAGCAGAAAGAACGTGTTGGATCCATTAGTATTTTCTTCTAAAACAGAATAACAAGATAATGGCTTATGCATTAAGATTCTGGCCAGCAGTCCACTTCTTAGATATATTCGGTATCCATGGCCTGTGCTTCATACTCCTTCTAAACTTTGCAGGCTATGGGGACAATAAATACTTTTCCTGTCTAAATTTGGGTTCTCACCATGGAAACATCAGAACAACAGCTGGGCTCGGTTTAAATGTCTTTTCATTCTCTTGGCTGGCAAAAATCTTTTAAGGGAAATTTTTTTTTAATTTGGTGGATAATAAAACTATTTTTGAATGAAATCACTGCTTCACTTGGTCAGATATATGTCTTAACTGACTAAGATCCCTAATTGGAAGTTTTCAAATCTCACCTTGGCCCTTGGTAACCTAGAAACAGTCTTAAAGTTAACAGAAAGTGTGAGTCACTGCAAAGCTGAATCCAAAGTGGTTTAAGTATTCGTTAACACAGGGTGATGCAAACGGAGCCAAGGGGATGCTTTCTCTGTCATAAATTTAACAAAACATTTCTATGAAATATATTTTCATCTAATTTTGATAAGTCATGCACATTTTACAGAACTAAATGAAGCGTGTAAAATATATGCGTTTTATCTAAACCTGAAGACAGAGCTTTCTAGTTAATTGCCACAAATGCCATACCAATATCAAGTGTCATACTTAGGTCAAGACGCTGATCTCCTCAAGGCAACCAGGCAGGTCTGGAGTAACTGGGGCCCGGAAGCAGCCTCATTCATTATCCTAGTGTGTTGTGTATCAGATTGTCTGTGCTGTGCGGGAGGAGGATTGAGAAGCAAAGTGCAGGAGACAGTTGCTTAGAAGGGCAGCGCAGTGATGACAGAGCGATAACACCAGTGGAGATTTGCTTTGGTTTCATCAGGTAGGCTGGCTGGTAGAAAGGACGCTAGCCTGGCTATCAGGAGACCAGAGTTCTTCCTGGCAGATTGTGTGATCTTGCCCTCTCTGGACCTCACCTTTCTTATCTGCAACATGGGAGGTCTCTAAGGCCCTATCTCAGTTCTTGCCAGTCTTGTTTCTTGACCACCCTTAGCAGGTGCCTCCGTGCTGAGCATCATGCTAGGTCCATAGTGCCAAAGAGCTGCAACAGTCAGCAGGTATTTACTGGTTGTCCCTGGGGCTGGATCCGCTGGAGAAACAGCTGGAGGAATAACTCCAGGCAGGGGAATGGCTTCTGCGGGTGGGACCCTGTAGCTGAAATATGCCAGCATTGGGCAGATAGATCAACAGACCCATTAAGACTGGGGAGGGAGGTTTAGGAAGGGAGAGTGAGAGAGGAAGTTGGAGAGATGGTAGAGGGAGTTAGAGTATTAGCTGGGCAAATTGGGTTGATCCTAAGGTTTGAGTAGAGGAATGTCACGCGCAAATGCCCATCTTCTCCTCTGGTCAGTTCCTCCTCAGCCTTCCAGGTTTTGCTCCAACAGCAAAACTTTGTGGAAGTCTTGCTTTCTAGGCCAGTCCCCAGCGGAATACTTCCTGGTACAATTCGTTGTATAATGTCTTGCTCCACCACGGGCCTGTAAACTCCAAGGGTAGGAACCAGAGTCTTGCATAAAATAAATGCTCAATAAATATTTGTTGGATAAAAGGAATGAGAGATAAAGTAGACTTTTTTGCTTTTGAAAAAACGGTCATTAGTTATGGGAAATCTCTATATCACCTGCTCAGTTTTGCTGTGAACCTAAAACCGCTCTGAGAAAACCTATTATAAAAATCCCAGTTGTACACTGTTGGATCAATCATAATCCTTGGTTTATGGTGTATTGTCATTGTTGGTCCATGTGTGGCCCTCTCCTCATTTGTTTTTATATAAAATTTACTTACTGATACATAAAAACATCAATGAGAATATGGCCTAGGTAAAAAACCAGAGCATGTCCCCTAACCTACACTTATCCATGTGCTTCCATGTTTCCCATCTCTGTGCCTGGATAACCAACACTCTCAAATATTATTTATCATTGTCTTTATGTGTTTGTTGTTTTATAGTATTATCAAACACATATGTATAACTAAACCCATTATATAGTTCTGCCTTTTTGAGCTTTTAGAAAGTATATTCTATTGTATGCTCCTTCTTACACTTGCTTTCTCCACATTACATATCTAATGTTCATCCATATCATCATGTGAAGCTGACCATCATCTATTTTTCACCGCTTGGACTATACCTCAGTCTGTTTACCATTTTTCTTGTTGGTGAGCATCTGCTGAGCATTTGGGTTGTTTCCATTTCTTGGCAATTACAAGCAGTGCTGCTGAGGATATTTTTAGACTCCTATCTTGGTGCATGAGTGTTTCAGTATCTCTAGGGAGGGTTTCTCAATGTTGGCACTACTGACATTTTGGACTGAATTCTTCTTTGTTGTGGAGGACTGTCCCGCACATTGCAGGATGTTTAGCAGCATCCTTGACCTCTACCTGCTTGATGACGACAGCACCCCCTCCCCAGCTGTGACAACAGAAGTATCTCTGTTGACAAATGTCCCTTGGGGGGGAGTGAATCACCCTAGGTCAGAAGCATTGCTCTGGGGTATAGCAGTGCCATCTAGCAGTGGCATTTCTGGGTCACGATACGGGTGTTTGACTTTACATGGTAGCGCCAATTATTTTGCCAAAGTTATTACACTGATGCACACTCCTGTCAGCAATATGCGAGTCAGTTGATCTACATTCTCAACTTTTCCAAGTAGAGACAAGATGGTATCTCACTGTGGTCTTGATTTATATTTCCTGATGGATAGGTTAAAATATCTCTTCATAGAATTTTATTGGCCATGATCGTGTATTTTGCCCAATTTTATAGTTGTGTTTTTATTTCTCAAATATATCTTTGTGTATTTTTGAGATGAGTTATGTCTATTAGATGTACTGACATGCCTTCTCTGAATTCATTGCTTGACTTTTCCTCATCCGTACTATTTTGGTCTTAGAATATACTTTAACGCTGTTTTAAATGTTTTTTTGTACTTTTGAAAGGTTCAGCAACATTCATGTTCCTTTTTGTTTGTCTTTTGAAGCCTAAGAAATGTGACACCAGCCTGAGACCCCAATTTGGGAAGTAAAGTTGGCTTTGAAGGGAACTACACCCTGCAGAACTGGTCGGACTGTGGGCTTCCGGGTCCCTTTTCTAATATGGGAAGGGTGGCCTCCAGTCTGAGATTGCCTGTGGTGAAAAGGAAAGTGCCTGTTGAGTTCAGAGTAGACCTGTATGCTGGAGCAACTCCTTATCAGTTAAAAACAAAACACCCCTCATGGTATTTGAAAACCAAAGGCCAGAGACCCAGGATTCTTTCTGCATAAATGTAAACAAAATTATACTTTAAGAGAAAATTCAGCTGGGGGAAAAACAAAATTGTCTGAACTAATTCTTCATCTTAAATCCGATCAGCACAAAAGATTCTGTTTGACTAATTCATCATGGGCCAAAACTAAAATCAAGCAAAGAAAATCCTATGTACCATGAAGAGAGTATTTCTTTCTCCAGCCATTTGGATTATAGGGCAAGGTCAGTGCCTTGACTGTAGGGATCCCTGGAAGTGGGCCCTCCAAATAGGTCATTGTGCTGCCTGCCGTTGGTCCTGTCCCATCACTCAGGATAGTAAAGCTATGCACACACAGGTCATGTGACAGTTTGGTGCAAGATCAGCAGGTGTTGAGCACAAAGAGGATACAGTTTGGGATGTGGGTCAGGAGAGTGATCTTTAGACATCTGTGGGGCAACTATGCAGAAGAGAGAGGGATCAAAAAGTTTACAGAAGCAGAAGTTATAAATGGAAAAGTGTTGCTGTCTATCAGTGGTGTAGAATGCTTTGCAGAGTACTGTGTCCTCTTTTTTAGGGCATCAAACAGAGTTCTGAGTGTCCATTGGTGGGAGATGTTAGAGATTGCCTGAGAGGGGCCCAAAAAGGCGTGGTGATGTTGTTGATGATGGCCGAGAGCTATAACAAACTGATTTGTCCGCCCTACGCCAAGCCTTTTCAAAGGGCTCTTACCAAAAAAAAAAAAGGTGCTTTTACATATGAATGCAACCCTCCTACAACTTGTAGGTACTGTTATCATCCCCTGTAGGTGTGAGGAACATGGGACCCAAAGTCAACATAACAGTAAGTGGTGGAGCTGGAGTACAACCCCGGCAGCCTGGCTCTGAGCATCTCCATCTAGCAGACTTTGCTTCTGATGACTTTACCTCCTGGGGGAGCAAGTAAAATCAAGACGCTTTGGAGGGAGGGACTCGGTGTTCTGTTTTAAAGAAGAGAGTCCCATTAGTTGTCAGGGTAGAGGGCATTCTTGGTAGACTAGAAGTAATAGCATCTGCACATTCCCACTCACGCTGAGTGAAGGGGGCATCAGGCTGAAGATGGAGGGAACAGTTTTTATCTGGGCTGCTGTTGCAGCAGGTGTGAGAAAAAAAGACTAAGGCTGATAGGGGGTGATGTGTGAGTGAAAGCTGTACCAGGCTCAGAAGGACAGACGAGGTGTGTGGGTTTGCATCTGGTGGCATTACAGGAGGAATGCTGGCCTCCTTGTTTGTGACAGAGGTGCCCTTCAGTCCAGGTACGGGACATGTAATCATTGGGTTTTGCCAATGCTTCTCTCCCCCTTTTCTGCCACATCTAATCAGTCACCAAGTTCAGCCAAGTCTGCTTTCATCTTTTTCGGATCCCATCCCTTTTTCCTTAGTCCCACAGTTGTCACCCTCACTGCTCTCCCTAATTCTTTATGAGGCTTGCATACCTTTGACTCCAGAACCTGACAAATACATTATAAGAAAGAGAAATTGCAGATCAATTTTTGCAGAAGATGTATGTAAAAAAAAATCATGATAAGATAGTAACAAATAGAACCCAGCTGTATATAAAAAGAATAATACAGCAAAGTAGGGTTTATTCCTGGTATACAAGGTTGGTTTAATATTTTAAAAAAGCAGTCTTTGTAATTCATTGCTAATAGAAAAAGGGGAAAATCATAGGATTATCTTTTTATGTGAAAAAAAAACCATTTGATGGAATTTGACATTCATTTATGATAAAAAAACTCTTGGCAAATAAGGCAACTTTGATAAAGGATATCCACACAAAACTATGGCAAATCTCATGCATTTCCCTGATATCTGGAAAAAATAAAGGAATACTTAAATTCATCACCTCAATTTAATATCCTTTTGGAGTTCATAGCCAGGGTAATAAGGCAAGAAAGGCATGAGAATTTGAAAGCAATACGCACAACTGTCATTACTTACGGATGATATGATTGTCTACATAGGAAGTCTAAAAGAATCTATGTAGGAAGTATTATAGTCAATAAATTTGGAAAAGTTGCTATATACAAGGTAGACTTTTTAAAAAATTATACCATCAACAAATAGAAAATGAAGTTTAGAAATTGATAAATGTAATGTAGCATCAAAATTATACCAGAAATAAATTTAACAATAGGTATGTAGGATCTCTTCTGAAAAATTACCACACTCCTAGGAAATATTAAAGAAGGTTGGAATAAGATTAGATCTAAATAGAGACTATACCAGACTATGGTTTGAAAGACTCAATATGTAGATGTCAGTTCTGCAAATTTGTATATACATTTAGTGTAATCCCAAACAGTAGTCCAGCAGGGTTTTTATGGAAATTGATAGGCTGATTCAAAATTCTCATAGAAATGCAAAGGGCTAAGGACTTAACACTACACAATGTCAAGATCTGTCATAAAACTATAGTAAGTAAGATAGCAAGGTAGTCACACACAGAAAAATTCACTTCCCAAAACCCACAGGTATTTACCTGATTTATGATAATGATGATACTGATGTAGGGAAAAGAATGACCTTTTTACTAAATGATTCTGGGCCAGTTTATATCCATATCGAGGAACAATATGTCTAACACCTCACATGATGTACAAAAATCAATTCTGGGTGAATTGCAAATAGAAACATGAAAGGTAATAAGCTTTTAGAGGGATACACAGAATACCTTTAAGACCTTGGTGTAGGCAAAAAATTTTAAAACGGATGCAAAGGGCACTAACTATCAAAGAAAAAAGATAAATAGGACTTCATTAAGATTAAGGACTTTTCTTTATTAAAAGACACCGTGAAGTGAATCCAAAGGCAACCCACAGAGAGGGAAAGATTCTTGCAACACATTAAGTATGACAAAGGACTTGTACCCAAATTATATAAGGAACTCCTACAAATCAAAAAGAAAAATACGACCTGGGTTTTGAATAATGGGCAAAGTACTTATACTTCAAAAAGAGGATATCTAAATGGAGGACAACCTAAAAGTATGACAAAAGTGCCCAGCTTCACTAGTCATCAGGGAAAGCAAACTAAAACCACAGTGAAACGTTAATACAAACAGATTAGATGGACTAAAATAAAATAGACAAAAAAATGCCAAATCTTGGCAAGGATGTAGGATAGCCAGGATGCTCATATATTACTTACAGGAATGCACATTTTAAAACACTGTTTACTAGTCTCTAATAAAGATGAACCCAAGCATAAATGACCCAGAAATGCCATTCCTAGGTACATACTGCATAATAATATATACATATATTTAATGAAAGACATATACTACAATGCTTATAATGGCCCTATTCAAAATAACCCCAAACTGAAAAGTGCCTGGTTATCATCAACAGTAGAATGGGTAACTAAATTGTGGTCTGTTCAGACAAGGGAGTATTATATAACAATGAGAATGAATCCTCTTCTGTGGCATCTAACAACGTCGATGAATCTCCCAAATGTTATGTTGAACAAAAAAAGCTGGACATCATTGTTCCTTCTAGACAGAAGAAAAACCGGCCAGGCTAATCTCTGCTCTTTGAAGTGAGGTAGGGAAGGGAAGAAATTGGAAGAGAGCATTAAGGGACTACTGGTTATAAGGATGTGTTCATTTTGTGAGATGTCTGTGATTTGTGTACTATTCTGAATGTACTTCATACTTCAGTAGGAAGAGAAAACATGAGTGAAGGACAGTGGGGACAAAAGAGTTAAAGATCTTGGCAAAATGATGCCTGAGGTGGGGAAAGGTGGATTGGTGAGGACTGAAGGCAAGAAGGAGATGGCCACGTTGAGAAGGTAGAGGATAGAGCAGTTGAGCTCCAGTGGAAGGAGAGGAATGAGAGATGGGGCTGAGTGACGGTTTGTGGTCGGGGGTGGGGTAGGAAGTTTGGATGTAAGTTTTCCAAGGTGGACTGGTTCTGTCTGATGGTGAGATCCAGAGTGTGAGGGGCCGAAGTGAAAAAAGATAAAGGTCACTGGAGTTTAAGAACACAAAGGAAGGAGAAGACCACAGGGCCTGGGGTAGGTGTTCCGTGTGGAGCGTGACATGAGTCAGGTGTTGACAAGGGCTCAGAGCCCAAAGGAGGGTAATGATTTGGTTATCAAAGTCTGTACTCATGTAGCTGCAAGGACAAAACCCGAGTTAAACTGTCTTAAGTGCAAGTGAGAATTTATTATCTTCCATTGGTGAAAGGCTAGGGTAGAGCTTCAAAAGTACTGGATCCAGGTGTTAAAATTGTCATGGGATGGCTACCTGCACCCCCCCCGCCCAACTCTGCTTTTCTTGGATTGGCCTTTAGTGACAGGCAGCCTTCCTCCACTCGTAGCTCCACAGTTCGGGTGCCCTTACGGTTACTCATCCCGGAAGGCACCCGGAGAAGTCCCGGGGTGACACCGCTAACTCCACTCAGGACCATGTGTCCACGCTTGAAGTGGGAGCGGATCAGCCCCCTGCACCACATTCCCTGGGGGCAAGGGAGTAGAAGGTAAAAACCGTGTCCCCCATGGAGGTAAGTGCCAGATTGGCCTGACCCCCGGTGGTCTCTAAGCCAGAGGGGTGCAGGGAAGTGAGGACTCGGTGCTCTCGGCAGGAGCGGGATGTCGCCAAGAGCACTCATGGCGTGACTCTGTGTGGAGGAGGCAGGGCGCGGCAGAGCACCTGCCCGCGGCCAGAAGCTGCTCTGAACCGCGTGGTGCGGGAGGGGTGCAGGGCAGGGGCATCCGGCCCACCTGACATCGAAACTTGGCCTGTGCGGGATTAGTGTATCTCTACCCACGTTTAAATGTCCTCATCTCAGAACTGTCTCCTCTCGCCTAACGGACCGAGTGTGTTCTTTCCTTTTCAGCCAGCTGGAGTGTTGTGTTGTGTTTTGTTTTTTTGCTTCATCTTCCTGTTTGTCATGCTTATCTCGCTTTTCCATCTCGTGTCTGTGCATTTCTCTTTTCCCCGCCTTGTCTCAGGGAAGAGGAGAAGGAGGAAGAGGAACGGCCAGTCACGGAGCCCGATTCAGAGGAAGAGAGAGAGGACGATGCCCCCTGTCAGGGCAAGGACAGGTACCGAGCCTGGACCCTCCCAGGCTCCCACTAACAGCCCGAGGTTCCTTCCTAACAGATCGTTTGCAGCCACCTTTCAAAGATCTCCCTCCCTGGCTCCCACTGGCAGTCTTTACCCTGAACACAGAGCCACAGAGTGACTAGTTTTGTAGAAACAGCTGAGCACGTGTTCATTAGAGAACCGCACTGTCCCTTCCTGACCTTGCTTTATGGAAAAAAAAATCGCATAACTGGTTTTCTCCCTGCTGTTCCCTCCCTCATTAGTGCTTTGGCTTAGGTTGACACTGACTAGAAAGATGTTCATGTCTGCTCGGAAAATGTTAGTAACCCTTTCAGCATGGTAGGAAGGATAATTCCATGTGTCCCCTTCTTCCTACTAATTTTACCAATGTAACAGTTGCTAAAGTGTGTGGGTAACAACTATGTTAATGATGCAGGTTGGTTTTTTATCCAAATGGACAGGAGTACTTTTCACCCCATGCAGCCCAGAAAATTTTCCCATTATCTGTTTTCACCCTGAGCATAAGTACCATGATTCTGCAGCCTTTTGAAGGAGTTTACTGTCCTCTGCTAATACCTTTCAAGTATGCGTTCTTTCTATCTTCAGGCAGCGTTAATAGATACAGACACCTTGCAGATATTTTTTTAATTTTGTAGGTATTTTCCCAAAATGATGTGTTTATAAAAGATAAAAGTTGATCACCAGTAATTTCATCTTCTAACACTACACTGCAAATTGAATATTTTTACTGTTTTTCCACAAATAAGCAAAATCAAAGAGCTCTTGGATAAATTAGGATGAAACCTCTTTCTTACAAACTTCAAAATCAATGGGATTCCTTGCCGCTTGGCCTCTTTCTCCAGGCCACCAGTACACAAAAAAGGGGTCCGTTTGATGTGCTGAGACACCCGTCATTCCCAGGGGCCATGGAATCCTCTCTGATCCGACAAACTAGTGATTGTTTCCCTGCTTTGGAAAATGTCTGGGAAGAAGCCAGCAGGGTGGGGGTGTGGAGAGAGGAAAAGAATGACCTGGTCACAAAAAGTGAGCCACCCATGTCAGAATGAGGGGGGAGAAAGATTGTCATTAGCCACAGCCCCTCACCTATGGGGAGCTGCCATGCCTGCGGGTAATGATACCCAGGGTTGCTCTGGGGAGGGAGGAAGTTTGGTTGATAGTCCCACCTTAGGTTGAAAATCAGCCACTGGAGATCCTGTAGACCCTCAATGAATACACTGGTTTGGCTCCATATGTACTCACACGTGCGTGGTCTGTCCCACCCACACAAACCCATCGCCCTCGGCTACTCTTATGGTACAGCACCTCGGACCAGAAGGAAGCATCTGGCTAGAAAGGGCAGCCTTCAAAGCATCCCTCTTGATGTTGTGCTGTCTTTACATAGGGTTGTTATTTCCACAGGTAGATGGTGGTTTATTGTTCTGTAAGGTCTTTTTTCTATACGATCCGATGCTGGAGGCATCCTTGATCAAAATACAGTTAGGCTTTCAGGTTTTAGGAAATAAAGTAGTGCATATTTAACACTGAGGTATATTTAACTGCCATCCCCTCATCCAGCCAGGGGAACTGTTATGTCCCTGGCCCTCTATACAGAGGGAGCTCCGAATTTGAGGTAGAAAAGAAAACAGATCACGTCCCATTCCCGAATGGGCATGGCTGGGAGTCAAGTTCTCTGGGAGAAGGACCGTGGTTTTGAAAAATGCAGAGTTTAACAGAGATTCTGTGGTTATAAGAGTGTACATCCAAAGATCTCAGTGGTCCAAATCCAGTCCTGTGAAAATGGAAAAGTTTTACAACTGTGGCAGAATTGGGCTGCCTGAAGGAGTCCAGATGTCTAGGGCTTAGTCGTAGAGGTGGGTGGTGGAGAAAGTGTGAAGTGGGCCAAATCTGACTTGAGTGTGCCAGTCCCTCTTTTCTGGCTGTTTGCATTCCCTCTCTTTTGTCCTTTTCCATTCCTGCTTTTGAGGAAGCACCTGAAAGCAGGGACCTAAAGGATGAGGCTTGGGGAATACTTCTTCCTCCAGGCTGGGCTTTTTAGGAGGAGGACAGAACCTCGATTTGACCAAGAGAAAGGAATGAAGTTCAAATCGTGGAAATTCAGGTGTCAGTACAATCAGTGGGGGGAGACTGGGGAGCTGTTGAGCAAGAGCCTTAGGGGCTCCATTAAATCCCCACACAAAAGCCTCTGAAGGCCCAGAGGCCAGACTGGTTTGCAGGGATGTGTCCTTGCGCTCGTTTGGCAAGTCTTGCCTCCCAGATTGACAAGCCCAGGCGCCGGGATTGTTGGGCGAACGAAAGCTTCTGGTGGTGGGCTTCCATGCTGCAGTTCAAGAAACAGCTGATTCTGGAGTTAAGTGACCCTAACAGTAGTGGGGTTTCTGTGCCTTGTTTGCTTTCCTAACCTTTGCTTCCCTTTCCTTCTCCCGCTTCCCTTCCTCCCTGCTGGGTCAGCAGAGAGGCCAGACCTGCCTCGGAGCAGAGTCCCGCTGGCAAGGATGCTGCTCCCGAGAGCTCAGCCCTCTCCAGTGCCACTTCGCAGGGAAAGCAGCTTCTGGCCAGCACTGCAGTGGGGAGTCCCTTGCGCAGCGGGTCCTCCGGGGCTGCCCTCCTGTCACCGCCCCTGACCCCTGCCTCGGCCTCCCGGCCCTCCTCCACTGCACCTGAGCCCCCGAAGACATCACCGACCATAGAGAAGCTGCCCTATGTGCCCCACAGCCCTTTCCACCTCTTCTCCTACGACTTCGAGGATTCGCCCTTGTCCGCCAAGGAAAAGGAGGCCGAGTCCCCGAAGGAAAGCAGGTAGATCTAGCCTCCTGGAGGCCTGTGTGAGCTTCATCCAGGGAAGGAGACACAGCATGTTGACCGTACCTTCTGGCTTGCCTGTGTGTTCGTGTGGATTCCAGTCCAAGCTGAGGGCAGTTGTGGCATAAACTAACTCCCTAACCACTAACTAACTACCAGTGTTTAGGCAAGAGGCAGAAGAAAAGAGTCATCCGTTTGAATCAAAGAGCTCTTCTGCTATAATACAATTAAAAAATGGATTTTTAAACATAAGGTTTTTAAAAATATGCATGGTCTGACAAAATCTATACATTTTGCACCTACCTGTGTGGGTCTTGTTTGACCTGCAGAATGTAGTGAAGTGTTCTGCCCTCTTTCTGTGCAGTGTTTTGAGTGGGATTTTCCTTCCTTTAACAGTCCCTTTGATTCTCTCCATTTGGGCACGTATTCTGCCTCTGAACCTTACAACTTCCGGTCTTTCTCTTCTAATAGGTGGGTGTCTTTATTTTCTCTCCCTTTTCTATTGCTTCCTGTTTCTATTCTAATGTGTGCGTTTTTCTTTCAAAGATTGCTCATGGCTCCCCATGAGATGGCAAGCAATTGCAGTTTGAATCCCTTCACAGGCATTGATGCAATTACGTGACTTAAGTATGAGCGCTGCGATAATTCTTGCAAAAATTGGAGAGAGGAGCAGAGGGAGGGGGGTGTGCAAATCAGAACTGCACAAGGAAATTTTAGCAGGTGCTCGTCGCCTGCCTGTGTGCCTGCCCTTCACTGTTGTCTGGCTTAGGAGTTCTCTGCAGAGTGGGGAAAGGGGGACAGAGGGTTTAAATATTTTGAAAAACCAATAGTCCCAAATCAGTGATTGATAATACCGATGGCTTCTCCTATCTTAGAGTAATAATCATTGATAACACTTATCTATTGATTATGAGCTGGGCCCTATACCTCCCATGAAATTAGCATCTTACGGTATTAGTGCTAAGAGGTAGGTTCTGTTACTAGCCCTTATTTACAAGGAGGAAACTAAGGCACAGAGAGCCAGGGAAATGGGGAGTGGTTTCTACCCCAAGCATCCTGCTCCAGGTTCTGATCCTAACTTGTAGGTTGTACAGACCTCTCTTTTAGGCAGTCTGTTTCTCTCCTTCCTGGGGTCATCTACACAGCAACTCCAAATACCTGAACCCTGGCTGCTCCCCGCGAGGGGTTCTTTGGGCAAGTCCTTGTCAACAAAATGTTTCTGCCAGAGCCTGTATTTGGGGGACCCTCGGCCTGGGTGCCCAGCAAGAAGTTATACCTTGTTTTGAATGAAGGCGTATGGGACCCAGACCTGAAGAACCGCTCTTTCGCACCACAAATAGGACCAGTTGCAATGGGTGTCAGATGCTTCATCTAATAAATAGGAGAATTAATCTAGAACTGTGACCATCAACCTTTCTGCTTACATATGACCCAAAAATATTTTGACACTTCCCTCAAAGTTTTTTTTAATTAAAGATTTATTTATTTAGAGACAGAGCGAGAGAGAGAGTGTGTGTGCACATGGTGGGGGGAGGAGCAGAGGGAGAGAATCTCAAGCAGACTCCTCCCTGAGTGTGGAGCCCTACCCGGGGCTCGATCCCATGACCCATGAGATCATGACCTGAGCCAAAACCAAGAGTCAGAGACTTAACCAACTGGGCCACCCAGGCGCCCCATACTTCCCTCAGTTTTAAATAGCCTGTCTCAAGTTTTTTGTTAGGAGTTTAAACAGTTGTAAAAGATGTAATTTGTCTGTTGTATATGTGCTTTAAATTCCTTTTTGTCAAAACCTTGGGGTTTCAGATTTAAATGATTAAATTCTGGGAAACACCTGCGTATGCCTGATTGACAAAGCCTGTTCTCAGAGGAACGAGACTGAGTTTCTGTCAGAAACTCTGACTTCATGTTTCAGTTCAAATACGTGCATATCCCTGTGACAACCATCTCACTTCTAGAATTGAGAAGCAAAACTGGACAGACTGTGAGGTATTTGGACTAACTGCTCAGCTATTTCAAAAAACCAACAGAGGGAAAAACGAATTATGCTTGTTTTATTATCATAATGACATTTAAACACAATTCCCAGGTAGGTGGGCAGGTAGATAGAGGGAATGCATGAGGCCTGGCTCTGAGTTTACTCCTGGACAAAGTGGTGCCTTCTCCTTACTCAGTATTTCTTAAGGGATTCCCTCAAGAATGAGGCTTGTGCACACTGTTCCTTTGCCTGGCACCCTGGAGGTTTTGCTGCTCGAAGCACTGCCCCACGCTGATTGGGCCTGGGTGAGGGTGTTGCTTTTTTTCCCTAAAAGTGGAAGGCCATCCTGGAAGGGGAGGCAGGAGAGGAGAACTTGGAGACCTTAGGAGTGGCCGCAGGCAGACCCATTTTAAGAAGAGAGCAGATATGGAACTCATTTCCTCTTGTTTCTAGGTTGGCTTGGTTTGCCTGCGGGAGTGTGTGGACTCCACTTCGGGCACCTTCAAACTGCAGGTTCTCTAGGAGTCTCTCGTAGGTCTCAAACTGTGGGCTTGCTGGATCTCTCCCATGATTTTTATGGAGCGCCTCCAACACGGCTCTTAGGTCCTCCAAGAACAGTATGTGTGTGCAAGTTAAGAGCGCTGTACATTTGCCTGGAATAAAAATAACTTGGCAACCTCATCTTCCCCAGCAGGGTGGTGGTAGCCCATGAGGGTGACTCTGGACTTTCTGCTGACGGTCTCACGGCCTCTGATGGGGCTTTCCTGGGCCCAGGTCCTTCCCACTTGGTCGTCGCCACTGCTTATAGTCCTGGGGGATGGGAGTAATAGAAACACATAAATTGCTGGAATGAATATACACATAAATTAAGAGAAACTGCTTCATGCTTGTGCATGAAGATTGCCCTACATTTAACTGAGAAATTTTTACAATTTTTTACCTTTTGTCTGACAGGAATTTGAATGCTGTATAAATATTGTTTGTACCTATTAATTTTCTGATGTTCACTCACTGTGGTTTTCATGGAGTCTGTACAGCTCAGTGGTTGACTGCCATTGAGCTGGTTCTAGTAGATACCAACCAGTTAGTCCATGTAAAGCACCAAAGGAAAAAAGTACGGTGAATTGCGTGAGTCGTAGGATCCAGTTCATTGGGCTGAAATTGAGAAGCAAAACTGAATGGACTGTGAGTCTTCGAATTAATTGCTCGGCCATTAGAAAAACCAAAGCAGGGGGGAATATGCATTATGCTTGTTTTTATTTCCATCAGGTCATTTAAACTCAATTTTAGTAAAGTAATCCTGTTATTAAAACATTCTCCAAGATGTCCACTTTTGGTGGGAAGGGGATTGTTTTAGATGCTTATGTGGAGTAACAAGCTGAGTGTCCAGGCGGCTGGGGGTGCAGGGCTGAAGCCTGAGCACAGGGGCCTCAGCTCCCTTAGGACTCAGAGCTCCTGACAGCATCCTCCTTCCCTGTCCACGTCACAGTGCTCTCTGCCTGCTTCTCTCCCTCTTCTCTGCTCCTAAGCTTTTTTCTCCTTTCTCTGCTGCCTCCTTTCTTTGTATGTTCTTTTCATCCTTTGCTTTTCTGCCCTCTCCATGCCCTGTGGTTTGGGAACATTCTCAAAAAGTCAAACTAGGGGCGCCTGGGTGGCTCAGTTGGTTAAGCGACTGCCTTCGGCTCAGGTCATGATCCTGGAGTCCCGGGATCGAGTCCCGCATTGGGCTCCCTGCTCGGCAGGGAGTCTGCTTCTCCCTCTGCCCCTCCCCCGTCTCATGAGCTCTCTCTCATTCTCTCTCTCTCAAATAAATAATAAAATCTTTAAAAAAAAAAAAGTCAAACTAACTCTCACATGGAGAAGCAGTTAACCTGTTAGACACAGAGCATATTGGGTTGTTAAAGAGAAAAGAAAAGGAATGCCCAGAAACCAAGTCCCATGAAGGTGATGTGTTAACTGAGGAGGACGGTAGAGTAAGATTGTGTGATCTGGGTCTTCATCTGCCTGGTGGCATGCCTGAGTACTAAGCACAGGCCTGACATGTGATACCAAATACACAAGAAGAACAATAGCTAAGCAGACCAGACTTGGCAGCACAGGATAGATTTGGGGTAATATAAATATTTTATTTACCATTATAATAATGTAATTTATTAAGTCAGATGGAAAATATATGTCTATATTCCACTTTTTAAAATAGATGGCCAGTTTTTAATTTTTTTCTATACATAGCTTTTGATCTTTGAGAATATTTTTATACAGTTGTAATCTAACTTGGTATGAATATTATATTCTGATGTTTTACTTCAGCCTGTATATAAACACGTTCCCTACTATTATGTACAGAATTGGCAATCATTTTTAATGGTTGCATGATATTCCATGGATAGATAATAGGTCACACTTTTTAGCCATTCTTGTGTCGTTACCTACTTGGGTAATTTCCAGCTTTTCCACCATGATCTTAATAATGCTCCAGTGAGTATCACCATGCATGACATTTTCAGTATGTAAATAACCATAAGGTTATGTTAGCTTCCAAAAAGTAGGCTTGCTTCTGTGAAAAGATATTCACATTTGATGTTAACTTGCTTCCCAGAATGATTCATGCTGATTTCTGTTGATGGGAGCTTGGACTGGATTCACTGTGTGCAGGAAGGTCCTTGCGCCCTTATATCATAGTGACCCATGGGATCCCACTCACCCAAATACAGTGTCCCCAACCAGTTTAGGGAAAGGAGTCGGCCCTGCCTTGTGGCTGAGTTGGTTGAGAGGCAGAGCTCATTGAATCTCATTGTTTGTAACTAATCATGAGTGTCTGCTCCCCAACTCCCCTTCCCCCGCCACAAGGGCTTCAGGGGATGCTTTGTTTTCTGGAAAAACACTGAGTGATACTAGCTAAATGCAAACTGCTAAAGGACAGCTTTTCGGAAAAACAGAGAAAACTCTAGAACTTTACAAATCCTGAAACTTGTAGCAGATGACTGGGAAATGATAAAGGATCATTTAGACCCGGTGGCTGTACTCCTGGTTCAAAAGCAATATTGGCTGAAAACGTGAATACATGTACCTCTGGTCAGCAGATGAGTCCAGAAGTTCTGAGGACATTTTGGTCATCGGGCACGTGACAAGATGACATTTAATGAATGGCATTGATTTGGAAATACGTAAAGCAGAATTTTTAATAAGACGTTTGTTCAGCTTATCATTTGGTATTTTCTACAGATCTTTGATGGATTTAACATTAGTTTGTAGCACCATGAGAGGCACGAAGGATCTTCATATTTTCAAATGAAAATAATTTGGATTCTTTGTTAGCAAAGAATTTTAACATACATTTAACAAGGAGATATGAGGGTTTTACTTAAACCCTTTGTCATAAATCCTGCTGCCTAACAGTCTTGGCCTTTGAGAAACCTCTCTAAATGAGAAGTAATCAAAACAAAGCAGTTGGTAAATCTCTTTAAGTTAGGATAATCGCTAACAGTATTAGCATTTCCAAGCCTGATTTTCTTGCAAAAATTAAAGATAGTTTGCTAAACGTTACTCATTTACTGACTCGTACTCATTTCTCTGTCCTTCCACCCTCTTCCCCACCTTAAACTTCTGCACTGTTTAGATACAACAGCCTTGGCAACACCTCTTACCACTCAAGACCTTCTGGATCTGCTGTGCCCGCCACCCCCACGCCATCTCTCTCACCTCCACAGGAGGCCAGGCTGGAAAGGTAGGTTTTATAAGAAGCATGCTGAGCGCTTCACTGTCCTCCAGGGAAGGAAATCAGTTTAAGAGCGACTAAAGGAAAAGTATAAATAAAAAGCATAATCTGAGGTATTTTCCTTTACATAATGTAGTCCAGACGCAAGAATATCTTCTCTTTGACCCTATCTACAAAGTAAATATTATATTAGAGGTGATATTTGTTACTATTGTCTCATCTCCTTACAAACTTTCCATAGAAAGTATAAAAATTTGTTCCCAAATATGTAAATGTGAATGCTTTGATTGACTTGTGAAAAACCAGTCTAGATTTTGTGTAAGGTCTGCATTTTGTCCTATATACATCAGTTTTTACCTTTGAATGATTAATTCCATATAAATCAGGGGGTAGCAGGCCCATTAAGGTCAATACCTTAATGTAATTAATCCAGGACCTACCAGAAGAGAAAAGAATTGCACGGGTCCATGGAAGGAATGTAACTTGGCAAGAGTATTAGACCACTAGAAATTAACTAATTATTACTTCTGGAAACCAGTGATTGCACAAGGATGTGTTTACAAGGAAAAGGTAAGACCTGTAATTTTAGAACAATTAAAAACAGTTACCCTTATATGGCAAGAGTGCTGAGTTAGAGAAGACTGGCCAGGGTTCCAACATACTCACTGGGAAGTTATTTAATCCCTGAGGGTGAAATACCACTTATGCCAACTCTTACCTTAGAGGGTGGTTTTGATGAGCCAATGAAAAGGTACCCATGAAAGCACTGTGTGAACCCCACCATGTGGGTCCAGTGGGAAGTGACAATATGTCATAAGATAGAACATCCAGCGGCTCAAGATTGATCAGAAATCTAGACCGGAGCAATTCAGAGATCATTTGCCTCAAATCACGAATGTAAAACAAACTCAACCTGTATTCCATACTTTGATCATCTTCTGCATATTCTGAAGTGTGTTTTGCTGAGCGTGGCTGGTGATTCGAGGTTTGGCTGGGATGGAGAGCAGGCAAGACCTTACAGCCCCAGGAAGAGGGGCTGTCCAATAGGCTTTATCTCACCACCCATCACATTAATCTCCAAGGGGCATATAAGCTCCATGTTGTCAAAATCTCAGGTTCCACAGCCCAGCATGGCCCTGGGCTTAGTTGGGCTTAGTTAGGTCTTGGCAGTAAGATAATAAGTGGATTACCTTGAAGACCCTGTCCTTCACCCTAGGGTACCTCTTCTTGGGATCAGCTGAGATCACTTCTGGTCCCACAGAGGTCACCAATGAAGAGAATCCTTGTCTTAAGGGATGTGAGATTTGGGGGCCAAAGTCAGGAATATTAGAGTCTTACTGATAGTACATCTCACATCTTGTACCTGCTAGGTGGACAGCAACTTGGGGACAAGAAGCAGGTGCCATTCATTGCTGTGTGCCCCGTAGTACCTGGGGCCTGGCTTTGGCAGCACTGGCAGTGAACACTAGTTGAAGGATCAGGTGAATTACCCACTTATTGGTTATTACCCACACCCGCAGTGTGGAGGTCCCTGAAGGTGACAAGTTATAAGGATGGGAAGTTTGCAGGTTTCCAAAGCCCTGGGCTTTGTGGGAAATTGCACCTAGGTCCTAAAGAGGAAGTCCCAGCCTCTGCCTCCTCCTCATCCCCTGGAAGCCCAGTTCCAGGTTTGAGCTGTGGAGCCCTCTGGAAAGACTTCTGCTCTTGTCTCCTTCCCTGCTCCATCTGGCTGAGTGTCTCTTGGGGCCTGGGGTGGGGTGGGGATGAGGATTAAAAGAGGAAGGGTGGGACTGGATCCCAGGGTGTCTGGGGAGGAGGCTAGTCTTCATCCTGAGACCTCAGGAGCTGCTAGGGTTTTGAAGCAGCTGGTGAGGTGCTCTAACCCATCCATAAATGGAGTCAGTGGGTTGAGGCCACGGGGACAGGGGCTGCCAGAAGCTGCATCTGAGTCCAAGAGAGTTGACCATGCCCAGGAAGGGCAGTGGCCGTGGGGCTTGAGAGGAGCAATGGGTTTGGGCAGACTTGGAGGAGGGTGGGAGCAGAGGTAGCAGAATGAGTGAGGGTTCAGGCTTGCTTGAACATGAGGGTGTTAGAAACTAGGAACTGAGACAGAAGTTACTGGAAGAAAAGCAAATCGAAGGTGGAGATGTTCAGCCTGGGGCATGCAAGGCATGAGGAGTCTGTATGACACCCAGAGAGACATTGGGGGGCCACAGGGAGGTGGACTCAGTGGTCCTTGGCTTGAAGAAGGTACTGGCATGAAATCCCTCCCGGCAGCCTGCTGAGACCTGGTGACTAGAGAAACCAGTAACGGAGGCCTTTCCTCTCCTAGGTGGTCTGTTCTCTCTTACAGCGTTCTCTGCCACAGAAAGTTCTTTACCTGCACCATCTACTGTATCCACTAGCAAGTAAAGCTTCAGATGGTTTATTACTTCCTTTACATTTGCATGTTGTTGTTTTTTCTCAACGATCACTGTCTATGGCTTTGCAAAACCATATGATGAATCATTTGAAACATCAGATGTGCTGTTTCATTAAGACCAGCAAGGCCCCAGGCCTGGCCGTGCCACCATGTTTTACTCTTACTTTGCTGGCTTATATCGGTGACTGTAAAAAAAGGAAAATAAGGAGGACCCCCAGCTCCAACTCATATTTGTATACCATCACCCAAATGTACAATGTCAGTTGTATGTATTATATAGCTTAATGCAGCTTAATTTTTTTCTTTTTCATTTTTGACTACTGGATTATTTGGATGTCACTCATAATCTGTTTTCACATGTATGACCATTTCCTGCCCTATTAAGGTATATGATTGTTTTTACTGAGGTATATACTTTAGTAGAATTTGTAAGGTTATTGAAATGTTTTATATACCCATAATTATTGAAACCAAAGCGAAAAACTCAGGAAAAATGTTGAAGTATTATGAACAATAGTTGGATTTTTGCAGTGAGAAACCACATCTTCTGTTAACACACTCCTGACGAATAAACAGCTTGTCAGGGTCCTGTGCAGTACTGGAAAGATCTAGAACTCTATTCCCTTGATTTGGAAATAAGACTCCTTTCCCTGAAGTTCTAGGAGAATCAGGCCAACTAAAACACCCCTTCAGGCAGGTCGGGCCACTTACAACGGGCCCAAATACCACCAGGCATCATTGTGAGCTTAGAGTTTTCCGTATTTTTCCCAAGCATACTAGTATATTGGACATTAATCAAATTTGGAATGATAAATTGACCTAGAAAGGAAGAACTGAAGAAACAATATACCGAATTAAGTCAAGGCAAGGGTATTAAAATGAATCCATCTCCACATCTCCTATTATAGCTTCATTTATAGGACTCTCTTTCAGAAACAGTGTAACATTAATTTACATGAAATTGGAAGTTGAGTTGTGCCAAAACAAAAGAAAATAAGAAAACCAGAACTATTTGCGAAGGCCCTCAGGGATACAAGATGCAACTGTTTAAGGAAAGCAGACTTTCTAAATGCTTCAATTTTGAAAATGTGCTTTTTGAATGGAAACGTTCTAAATATTTTTAGAAGAAAAAATTGCAAGAATATTTGAACAATTCATGTTGAGTATTCAAATGAGACAAACAAGCAAACAATAATTATGCCACAGCAAATGTGTCTGGGAAGGTGGGAAGGGCAGAGCGCATTCTCTTTCCATCCCTGCAGTGACATCTCCATCTTGTGGGCCTTTTCAGAAATGGCGGCCATGTGCTTGTTTGGTGTGGTGACTGCAGTTACTGGGTGATTGTGAGGGGGTTGGAAGTCTAGTGCCTGTGGCTGAAGGTACTTTGAGGCCATCAGTCTTGGCGCTGGGCCTGGGGAGTACGCTGATGATGAGGCCCAGCTTATACCATGAAAGGGGGCATTAGGTGAACACACTGAATGCTCAGTGGGAGCGCACTGGAAGAACCCCAGGCCTAGATCTCAGGGGGCCAGGGGGGACTTCTTTGAACACTCATTGAGCTGAAACCTGAAGGATCAGAATGTGCCTTAAGCAATGATTGTGTTCTCTCTTCCAGTTACAACAGTACCATTGGTTACTAGAAATGACAATCACCTGCCTGTTTTATAGATTCCTATCAAGAGCCTTTAGAAAAGTTTGGGAATTGTCTGCCCCATATAGTTGTCCCAGCAGAGTTTTTCCTAATTCCTGGACAACAGTAAACCCATATATAAGTAGTGGCACCTCCACTGAGAGTAATAATGGATAATAAGGGATGAGTAAAGGATGCAACTTAAAATTTTAGTTTTATATGGGCTTTACGTGTACACCACATAGCATTTAAAAGGTGTAAAGGGCTGTTCAGTGAAAGTGAAGCCCTCTCCCCAGAAGCAACTACTCCTGGCAGTTTCTTTTTTCTTTTTTTAAAGATTTTATTATTTATTTATTTATTTGAGAGAGAGAGAATGAGAGACAGAGAGCACGAGAGGGAAGAGGGCAGAGGGAGAAGCAGATCCCCTGCTCAGCAGGGAGCCCGATGCGGGACTCGATCCCGGGACTCCAGGATCATGACCTGAGCCGAACGCAGTCGCTTAACCAACTGAGCCACCCAGGCGCCCTCTCCTGGCAGTTTCTTAGCTCTGCTTCCAGAGATGTGCTCGCTTCAGCAGCACATATGTTATGCTTCCAGAGATATTTGATGTTCACAGAAGCGTAGACATGTTTAATAATCTTTACACAAAGAGTAATACACTATACAAACTGTTCTGCATTCTGCTTTTTCACTTAAAAAAATGTACCACAGTACTTAAAATTGTTGCATTCTTTTTGATGGCTGCATCCTACTTTTTTCTCTTCATATACCCAATTCCATATTGATGGGCCCCAGTGTTTTGCTGTGACCAGTGACACTGCAGTATAATTCATACCCATGTGTCATGTTGCATATGTGTGCTTATCCATAGGGTAAGTTCCTAGAAATAGATTTGGTAAGTCAGTTGATGCATTTTAAATTTTGTCAAATTGCTCTTCATGAAGATTGGACCCGTTTTGATTGTCAACCATAGTGTGTGACAGAGCTTGTTTGCCCATCCCCCTGCAAAAGGACCATTCGACTTCTCAACCTTTGCTTACCTGGTAGTGAAGAGTTATAGGTCAGTAAAAATTTAAATTTGTGCTTCTCTTACCATGAATGTGTTTGAGTGTGTTTTCATATGTCCACAAGCCTTTAATATTTCCTTTTCTGGGAATGTTTGGTTCATGGTCACTGAGTTCTTACCCAAGTGTAGGGGTTATTTATAGACTGTGATAAGAACAGCAATTATTTTCCTCAATCATTGGTCTTTTTACTTCATTTCTGGTGTTTTTGCCATGCAGAAAAATTTAAATTTTATGAGTTAAATGTATTAATCTTTTTTGTCTTCTGATTTTGTGTTCCTCATGAGGCAAACCTTTTTTCCCATGCTTGCTTCCAGAATTTCGAGCTACAATTTTCACATTGAAATATTTTATCTATCTGGAAGTTATTTTGGCACATAGCATGAGGCAGAGATCCACCTTAAATGTTTTCACTTGTTTGCATACCATTTATTGAATAATCCATCATTTCCCTACCAATTTGTCATACACCGACAGGAATACAGATTCAAGCATGGGTCTGTGTTCAAATTGTTCCCTTAGGAGTATCTCCCATCTCCTGCCTTCTCTGAGGCTGTCAGGAGCTCTCCTTCCTCCCAGTTCTTGTCTTTACCATTCAGTCAGTTGTCTTTGGACTAGGACTGTATCATGGGCTACCTTGAAATGGTCCCATTATTTTTGTCATCTGCTATTGTGCAGTTTTTTTTTTATGGTAATTGACATATGGAATAGAGAATGAGGGGTATTTGGGGAGCCTGGGACAGAGCAGTGAGGACTAGGAGAATGGGAGCCGGCTGTGTTGAGCAGTGACTTCTCTCAAGTTAAGCTCCCCCTTGTGGGATCGCACTTCCTGTGACCCCCTTCAACACCTGTCTCCACCATTGGTGTGGCAACTTCTTCCTCAGAATGAAGATGTCTGTTTCCATGCATTTCCTGCCTGTTTTCAGGTACTTTAGCTCTTGTATTTATTACCTGCCTGGTAGGCCTTTTGACTGTTGCCCTGAGTGTAACTTGCTGATACCTGTCTTCCTCATCCTGATTTCCTCCTCCCCGTGGGCTTTCTGTTCGGCATGGATCTGCATGCTTGTGTCCTCTTGTTCTGGTCAGCTTTGGCTTTTATCGTTTCTTGCCTTCACTAGTACCTACATGTGCCTTGAGGTTTTATTTGTTTGGTCTCCAAACCACCGCCTTCTCCAAATATACGATTCATGTGTTTTTCTGTATCTCAAATACTTGCTGGCTATGTTCCATCACTTGATCTATATGGTACTTTGTTAAAAAATGTGTTAGTGGAGTCAAGAGCCCCACTGTCCATTGGGGCTTTAGTTAAAGGTTTTTTTTTTTCTTTAATTTTAAATTTAAATTGGTCAAAGTAGAATTTTTTAAAAGATTTTATTTATTTGTCAGAAAGAGAGAACATAACCAGGGGGAGCTGCAGGCAGAGGGGGAAGCAGGCTCCCTGCTGAGCAGGGAGCCTGATGCAGGGCTCCATCCCAGGACCGTGGGATCATGACCTGAGCCCAAGGCAGACACTTAAGCAACCGAGCCACCCAGGCGCCCCATCAAAGTAGATTTTAAAAAAAATAAACCTTGAACATCACTGAGAAAATCCTGAATAGCATATAAAATAAGATAAAAGGCATTGCCTTATTATATGATCACAATTAATGGCACCCAGTCTATAATTGCCAGTAGGAAATAAAAGGTACCAATGTAGACTGAGTCCCTACCAGTCAAAGAAGTTGTGTTCTCCTTTTACCATGTAGACTCCCTTCTCGCCTGCCGCTAATTCCTGATCCCAGTCTTGTTACACTGAGTTCCTGTAAGGCTCAGTGTGGTCCTGATTAATTGACTGTGTTACACCCAAAGCTCAGGAGGGGAGAAACGCCGGTGTGTTGGCTGAGTGAGTTTGCGGTAGGTCTGGCTCCCTGATGCTGGCTTCATGCGGTGACTCCAGGTGTTGGGGCACCATCAGCCTTCTGTCCTGCAGGAGGACTCTGAATCCTAAATAGACTCTAGAGACTCTTTCTCCCTCGTGTGTTTTGGAGCCAACTCCTCACCATTCCTACTACCAGAGATTTAGTTCAAGATCTGTGTCATGCCTGGACTAGCTATTGAGTGATCAATGTCCTTCTGAAACATAGATCTGAGCAGGTGACTTTTCCTGCTTAGAAACCTCGAATGACTCCCACTGCCTATCAGTGAAGCCCAGCTTGATTAACATCACCAATAGGATCTCTCACATTTGGGTCCTGCATGCACCTCCCAGCTTTATCAGCCATCATGCCCCCCATCCTCACTGTACTTTAACCCCATGGAGATGCCATGAGCATACCAGGCTCCCCTGAGGCCCCTTCCTTCAAATTTGCTCTGTTCTTTGACTAGCCTCTCCTTTATTCATTCACTTGATTCCTTCTTGGCCTCTAAAAGCCATGTAGATGACATCTGTCCTATAAAACTCCTCTGACTTCCTCAGACAGAATGAATTGTAACGTCTTTGTGGATTCACATACCTCTATTTCAGCTCTCGGCCCTTTGAATCATTATGTGTTTACCCTTTTGTTTCTAAAATGGGGTTCACAAATCTGCAGTGGTCTGTGGTAGTGGACTTGGGTCCCACAAAGCCATGGGATCAAGATGGTTAACTTTTCTAGACTGGCCATTTTATTGTAAGATTTGGGGAAAATCATTGAGACAAGCAGGACGATGCTCTATATGATCCATGTTCACATGACTTCTAAAGAGACCGTTTTTCTTTTTGCAAGGCAAAAAGCACTCTGTGCTGATCTCGCGTTCCTTGCCTTCTCCTGTAGGACAAGTGCTTCTTCTTCGCTGCTGTTGGGCAGAGCCATTTCTGTGTCTCCCACATGAGAGTCCCCAGCCTCCTGTTCGCTGCCCTGCCCCAAACCTCTTTGTCAAATAAACAGGTGCACAGATGCCTGGCCAGGTTTAACCTCACAGAATCCTGTTTTCTTCCTTTGAAAAGTGGGATTAGAATAGATTTTTTTAAATTACACAGTTCTCTCATCCTTGTTTCTATAAGAGGTAAATATAGCAACCTTCAAGGGACGTATCGTAATTCTGTTGGGAAGTGAGAACAGTGTGTATAACACTTAGAGTTAGGTGAGATCTCTAACAAGGAAATGCAAATACCACTCGTCAGAGAAATGCAGATGGAACAGCTATGCACAGAGCAGCAGACAGTTACCCTGTGCTGTGCACTGAGCCCCTATGCCATTCCCCTTCTGTGCACCTGCTCCTAGTGTGTCAGCCCCTGATGACCTGGTTTCTGGTTATCATTGGCCACCGTGGTTTTGCACTAGCATTGTACAAAGATTACAGAGTGAAAAAGGGTAAGAATGAGGGAGAGACTGCTCACTCTGAAAATGTCCTCCTGGGTCCCTTGTCCCATTTCCCCCCACTGCGTCCCACAAAGCCCAGCCATAAGTAAATAAGCTTTACTATTAGAATGGGAGAGGCTGAGTTTCTTCCTGGGTTGATTTGAGAAAGAGTATGTGTGTGTAGACAGATAGCAAGATATATAGACAGAACCTCCCCCCCGCCCTTCTCACTCTCTAATCTTTGTACGGTCCCAGTGCAAAACCAAGGTAGCCAGTGACAACCGGAAACCTAGCCATTGGGGGCTGCACGTGCTCATACACATGTATAATGACCCCTCTGTTTCATTCAGTAAATATTTTTTATTCAGTGCTCATGATGTGCCCCCCTATGCCGGCATGGGAATCCAGCATGGATTTCCTCAGACCCTGCTCCTGGCTTCATTGGGCTCACACTCTAGTGGCAGAAACAGATGATAAGCAAACCATCAGCAAATAGAGTTTCCATTGCAGTAAATTTTGTGAAGAAAATGAAATTTCATAGAAGAGCTTAGAGGCCATCAAAGTGGAAAGCCTAGCATAGGTTTTGGTCTTCGTGAGGGACACCTCTAGTAAGAGGTCTGGGAAACTGAGTCACCAATGTAAGACCTGCTGCATTTTATCCCTAGGTTTGCCAGCTCTCATGATGAGACAAGCAAGCCCATTTAAATGAAGAAAATTAAAAAAAAAAAAAGAGTCCACATCTGTCTTCAGAACAGATCCTGAGCTGGAGAACTATGTTTGGAAGAGATTTGGTGTTTAGAGAAGGGGTAGGCATACATGGGAGGTATCAGTTGGCCTGGAGAGGAGAAGAAGATAGAAGACGGGGAGGATGGACCTCTGGGCCAGCAAGGCCAGGAAGCCATGATGCAGGAGGTTCTAGTGGCAATCCATGTTTTGGAAGCTGCAAGAAGAGTTTAATTATGAAGCCACATTGGGTTGGTCCTGGAGCTGTGACAGGAAGACTGGCCTCCCAGCTGGCAGACTCATTTGATCTTGGACAGGAGGGTGGAAAGTAAGAACGAACTGACCAGAACTGCTATGAGCCTGGGGTCAGGGCCTGCAGAAGGGGCCAGAAGACAGGTCGAAGCATGACACCAGCTAGGCCTGGAGGAACGGCCTCATGCCGTGCCCGTGATGAGCGTAGTCACGTGAGGCTGCACATGGGGCCAGTCTCCATGGCATGCTGCCCGAGCTCTGCTCTTCCCCCTGTGTCTGGGAAGCTCAGACCTGTGCGGAAGCAGCATGGGACAGGCTGGAGAAGGGAAAGCAAAAGGAAGCCTTAAACCCACGTCCCAGTCTTTGATAGCAGAGGTCTCCAGGATTGTAGCAGTGATGATGGAGAAAGGTTGCCTGTTTCTTAGGGCTGCCTCTGGGGTTTGGTCATTTCATCTTGAGAGCTGAGATGTAGCCCCAAAGTGTGAAAGAAGACTCAGACATTTCCTCACTTCAGGGCAAGCAGACGCCTTTTATAGCTAGGCATCACCCGGAGTTCTCTCTTCTCCTGTGATCCTTAGATCGGGTGACCCCCAACTTCACAGCCAGGCTGTGAGGACAGCCTCACTGTTGTGCATTGTCAAATTGCCATTTTATTACTATTCTTTGATCTCTATATCTTCATATTAAATTATCTACTGTGAATTAAGTGATCATTTCAAACACCAGATAATTTGTAACCTTAGTTTGACTTCTGTGACCGTATCACCAGAGATCATTTTTTTTAATAAAAAATGTTGAAGATCTGCTGCTTTTACAAATAAGACTTTTACTTAACTCCAATTTACCAAAAGGAGTGTGTGTGTTTAAATAGCTTATGCAGTATAATTGACATAAAAAAGTGGAGCAGAAGGGTCGACACACGTATGTGCGGGTTTAACAGTGCCGGCGGATCTCCGTCAGCCCAGACGCTGTCTCATGCCCTTCTGTGCTTAGAGCTGCCGCTCCCCATCCCAAGCAACCAGGGTCTGCTTTCTGTCATTATAGATTAGTTTACATTTTTTAGAGTTTTACATAAACGTAATCACACTGTGTGGACTCTTAGGGGTTGACGTCTTTCAATTAACATAACCGTTTTAAAATCCAGTCATTGTGTTGTACGTTTAAAGACTTCATTCTTTTTTATTGCTGACTAGTACTCCGTTGTAGAAATAGACCACAGTTTATCTGTGGACCCGTCGATGGACATTTGAGTTGTTTCCAAACTGTGGCTATGAGCATTTGTTTGCAAGTCTTGGTATGGGAATGTGCTTTAATTTCTCTTGGTGAAATACCTAGAAATGAAATAGCTGAGTCATATGGTAGGTGTATGTTTAGCTTTTTAAGAAATTGCCAAGCTGTCTTCCAAAATGGTTGTACACCGGAGTACTGCTGGCCTCATAAAATGAGATGAAATGTATTCCTTCCTCTTGAACTTTCTCTAAGACCTTGGTCAACACTGGGGCTCTGGCCTAACGGACTTATTTACATGCCCAGCTCTGCTATATCCCAAATGGGACTCCTCTGGCCTCCGTTTCCTCATCTATAAAGGGGAGAATAATGGAACTTCATGCAAGAAGTCGTAGGGTTTAAAGAATCATTTCACATAAAATAATTGCCACCCGGTATTATTGTCTCCATAAATGGTAACTCTTATTCTCAACCACATTTCAGTGAAATGGAGTTCCTGTTTCAGACATCCTGGCGAGGGAGGCTTTAACCAGATGGGTTGTCTGGGGCAGCCCCTGGGGCCTGGTATGGCCAAGATTAAATATTGCAATTCCTCTCCCTCAGAGTATATCATCCGCTCCGTTGCAAAATCTCTGGCTCTGCTCCACCTGCGTTCTTAGGTGGCTTCACTCGGTTGCAGTTGCCTCGGGTGTAACTGACGTGACTTCAGCTTTCCAGCTGTGTTCTGGGGTGGCTCGCCGTCCCGGTGACTCACCCGGCTGGAAGTCGCAGCAGGAAGTTTTGGATCAAATCCCCAGCCCACTCCTGCCTCTCAGCCTGGGAACTGCCAGGGTCCTATTCCAGATCTAGCCTTGGGGATGGCAGCTTAGCTTTCCCACCACATTTAGAGATTTTAGGCTCCCCACATAAACTGAGATGTGTCATGTACCCGTTATGGCCCAGATGCTGTGCTAAGCAAACGCCTACCTCAACTCTCATGTTAACCTTACGGTGCTTCATGAGTTGCTAGTAGTATTTTTTTTTTTTAAGATTTTATTTATTTATTTGACAGAGAGAGACACAGCGAGAGAGGGAACACCGCAGGGGGAGTGGGAGAGGGAGAAGCAGGCTTCCCGCTGAGTAGGGAGCCTGATGCAGGGCTCGATCCCAGGACCCTGGGATCACGACCTGAGCCGAAGGCAGACGCTTAACGACTGAGCCACCCAGGTGCCCCGAGTTGCTAGTAGTATTACTACCGTTTTACAAACAAGTAAACTAGACTCACAGGTGTTCAATGATGGGCCATGCTCAGGTTTTCTCTAAGCCTTGTGCTCATTCCTTTTTTTTTTTTTTACATCAAAATCAATATAATTTTTTACATGAATTAACTCAAATATCTAAGAGGTTAACCTTACTCTTTCAAGAAGAAAATCAAATGACATAGTTTTAGTGTTACCTATATTCTTTCCAGCTTTCAATGAGTGCTAATGACAAGTACCATTTAAGTCAGTTTCTTATTTGAGTATGAAGTGTTTATAAGTTGCTATAAATTAAGATTTTTTAAGTTTCATATCAAATGAGTTGTAGATCTGCTTAAAGTATGACTTCTTCTTTCAAAGAAGGAAGGCAAGCTGACAAGGGAGGGAGATGGGATACCTGCTAATGATGATGTGCTAGACAGACGACTCATCACATGCTTGTCATTGCTGGAAGGACTTCTTCCCTCCACTGATGTGCTCATTCCTTTTTGCCATAGCTGGCCCTCAGACCAGCCAAGATTAAACATCGCAGCAACTTCCAATCACTGTAGGTATTCTTCCTGGAAAACTTAATATGAAAGATAAAAATCTGTTAAAGATGCCTTTATAAGGAGAAGAACTTACCATGCTAGCTTGAATTTTGGCATTTGGGTGTTCATTTATCTGTTTTGTTTTGTTTTTTTTTTAAGGATGATCTGGGATATTCCCCTTTGTCTGGTTTGAATGCATTCCAGCATTGATGTTATAGGTTGAGCCCACTTCCAGAAACAGGATTTATAGGACCACAGTTTATGTTCTCACATGTTGGGCTTATCCAGGAGACCTAGGGAGGTCTTTATTAATTTATTAATACTATGTTTATAGTCTTTTGTTTCCAGTATGACTGAAGTGGCTTATATGCATCTAGGACAGAAAAGCTCATTGCGGGGAGGAGGGGTCTTTTAATTCTCCCTTCCTGCTACAGGGATCTGTCTTAGGGTGCTCAAGAGAATGGATCTTGAGTTGTTCAAGGCATTTTGTTTCATTTCCAGAAAAGAGGAACCATTCTGCTTTGCTTTGAGTTAACAGCTCATGTTTCGGTTCTTTCCAAACTGAACTTATTAAGGAAGGAGACTTCACGTATTATTAATGCTGCCTGACAAAGCATTTGCTGTGTTCTGACCAGAGTCAATATGAGAGCTTCTTACAAGGTCCAAGTGGGCAGGAGCACAATCTGCAGGAAGGAATGGCCTACCCATTTGACTAAACTGGACCCTCCTCAACTTTCTCAAGTTCTACTACTACTTCAATTTTATACAGGCTCTAATGTTCATAGTTTATATAAGGAAATGATGTTATGTACCATATAGAGAAGCTTCACTGTGGCCTTCATTAGCATAGCCATTAATGGCCCATCAGTAAGTTATGTATTAAGTTTTTCCTAAAGTAAGCAGAAACGTTTAGAAGAACAAACTAAAGTCAGAAGTGTAAGGCAAGTGGCAAGGTCCTTATCTTGCTCTTCACCCAAGAGCACAGACCACCAAGTTGGCTCCTGTCTCTTACCTCTGAAAAGAGATCTCAGAAGGTAAAGCTGCTAGGGCTTAAAGAGACTAACCACACAGGGCAGGCTGGGAAGCTGTGCTGGATTCAAATCCCCCATATAGGGGAGAAACAGTCCCTCAAATAATTCTCCTGCGTAGAGTACCTTATTTTTTGTTTTAAAATTCTGGAACTAGGGGCGCCTGGGTGGCTCTTTCAAGTAAGCATGTGCCTTCGGCTCAGGTCATGATCCCAGGGTTCTGGGATGGAGCCCCACACTGGGCTACTTGCTCAGCAGGGAACCTGCTTCTTCCTCTCCCCCACTTGTGCTCTCTCGCTCACTCGCTCTTAAGTAAATAAGTAAAATCTTACAGATAAAATTCTGGAACTAGACTTAACTTTTGATGTTCAGCTAGCTTGGAGCTTCAAAGATATTTGATATTAAAAGAGAAGTACTTTTGATTCTTAAAGAGCAAAAGACTGACTTCAAAAAACATATTCCAGGCTTACAGAAGATTTTAGATAATGACAGAAAGTTATAGAGAGCTATAAAGAACATTGTATATAAAATTGAAGCCCTGTCCCTTTGATTTTTTTCTTCCCCAGTGATGACCACCTGAAATTGGTTTTATCATTTCCATACATGTTACTATATTTTTGCTAAATATAAACATATCCCTAAATAGTGTATGATTTTGCCTTGCATATATTTAAACTTCACAGAAATAATAGCATACTATTCATATTCTTCAAACTACTTTTCATTGTAAATAAATTGTGCTTTTGAGAATCACCCATGTTAGTCCATTTCACTCTATTCGTTTTTCACAGGTATAAGGTATTTCTTTGTAAAAATATACTATATTTTTGTTTTTCTCTATAGATATTTCTAATCATTAAACATTAACAGTACAAAACAGTGTAACACGTAGTATTCTTGTATGTATTGGCCATCTTTAGCATGCAAAAGTTGCTCTCTAGTATAAATCTGAAAGTGGAATTGCTGGGTGGTAGGATGTGCACATCTTCAAATGTATTAAGTGCTTCTCCAAAATGATTATATCAACTTAGACTCCCAGAAGCAACGTAAGAGAGTTCTTGTCTTGTTCTGTACCAGTGCTTCAGGTCATTAGGCATTAGTTTTTGTCAATCTGCAATCTGAGACCTCTGAAACAATACATCACTATGGGTTTAATTTGCATTCGTTTTCCCTCATTTCTAGTGCAGCATTTGTATATTTATTGGCCATTTAATTTTCTTCTTCAGCAAAATGTCCGTTATCTTTTGCTCATTTTTCCACTGAGTGGTTTCTTTTTTTCTAATGTGGAGTGGTTCTTTTTGTTGTACATATACTAATCCTTTGTGGTTTATCTGTGTTACAAGTAGCTCTTCCTAGGTGGTGGCTTCTCTTTGTTCTTAAATAAATGCATACAAATTTTAAATGTTAATGTATCAAGTTTTTCCTGTTTAATTGCCCTCTTTGGTTTCTGGTATAAAAGTTCTTTCCTGAGACCTAAACATTGCAAAGTTTTGCTTTTTACATTTTCCACTTAAACTCCTAGGATTTATTTTTGTGTTCGGTATGTGGAAGGCCTAATTGTATTTTGCTTTATGTGGCTAATAGTGCAATTGTTAAATAGTCCATCATTTCCCCACTGATTGATCAATTCTAACATTAAGATGCTCTTAATGTTCCAGCATTGAGTAATGCTTACCATAGTTTTAAAAAAATTTGTTTGCTAAATACCCATTGTCAGGTTAAGACAGTGCTCTCCAATCCTATGCTTGCTGAAGTTGTTGTTGTTTAATAACAAATGAGTATTGCATTTAAAGCTTTTTCTGCATCTACAGAGGTAGTCATGGCTTTTCTCCTATATTAATGTGGTAAATTACAGTCATTGATATTTTCATCTTAAACATCCTTGCATTCATTGGACAAACAAAACGTGATTTTATTTTAGATCTTGCGGTGGTGTTTATATTTGCAGTCAGTATATAAGTTTCTGTCTTCATACTGTTCTTGTTTGGGTTTTGTGTCAGAGTATTAGTAATCACATAACATGAGCTGAGGAGCTTTTTCTATTCTCTAAAACTCTGTATATGATTAAAATGAGCACTTCTTTGATTATTTTATAGAAAATACCTTTAAAAAATCTGAGACTTGTTGCGGGGGGGGTTGTTTCATTTTGGTGTGTCTGGATATATCTGTAACAAATTGGTTCAATTTCTTAAGGTTAATAGGGCTTTCTAAAATATCTATTTCTTAGGTTTGGTAAGTTATTTTTAGAAAATTGTCCATTTCTTCAAAGTTTCCAAATGTATGGTCATAAAAATTTCTCCTCATTTTCTCGTAATTTTGTCTCTCGTAATATTGTTGTATCTGTACCATTTTTGAATATAGCTTATTTGTAGCTTTTTTCTTGAACAATTTTGACAGAATATTATTATTTTTAAAAATTATAAATCAGCTTTGATTTTGTTGATTTTCTCTATATATCTTGATTTCTCTATTTCATTCATACCTTTATTTCCTTTCTTTTACCTTCTTTGAATTTATTCTACTGTTGCTTTTCAGATTATTGAGTTAATTTCTTTTCTAATATAAACACTGCAGGCAATAAATCTCCTAAGTACTACTGTAGAAGCATCCGATAGCTTTTTCATTATAGTACCCTTTGAATATTTTCCAATTTTCTATACTTTTCTTCTTTGGCCTGAGTTATTTAGCAGTGTTTACAATTTTCCAATTATATCAATTTTTAAATTTTATCTTATTTTCAACTCAGTTGCATTGTGGTTAAGAAGGTAGCCCATATGAAACCAATTTTTGGCGTCTCTTTATGAGCTTTGTGGCAGGATCGGTGGTCAGTTTTTAGACAGTCTCTGTGTATTTGAGAAGAATGTTTTCTCTAACTTGGGGCATTGGGTGTATATGTTCCTTTGTCATGTTAAACTTATGAATCAAGCTGAAAAAAATCTGTTATGTCCATAACAGTTATCACTGTGTGAGAGGTATAGTAAACCTGTCCACTTTGTGGCTTAGATTTAGCTGCATGTAACAGAAAAATAAGAGCAACTTAAGCAAGATAGTCTGGACTTCATTCATGTGAAAGAGAAATCAAATTCTATACATGCCTGGGTGTCCAGGGCTGAGGGAGTAGCTCCTTAGTGAGCCTGGAGCTACCAGGAATGGCAGTTTCTTCCCTCTACTTCTGCCACTTCTGAACGAGAGCCAGAGGCAGCCCCACTTTTCTAGGGAGAACGGCGTGGGACTTACGGCAGAATGTGAGTGATACCAGAGTCCTCTTTCTCCCACACTAAGGAACCTTGTGTTCCCCACTAGGCAGGCATATTTTCACTGAATTCCAGTACGATTTCACCCAACCAATATTTCAGAAATAGTTATATCTTAGTTTTGGAATTTTTTTTTTTCAATAAATTAAGGCCTCCTTGTCCATACAGATTTGTTTTGTTATTCCCCAGAGGTCCGACAGACTCCTCTTTCCAACAAACTCCCTTCCTTATTGTTCACGTGCTTACATAATTTTCCCTTTTCCCACCCATTCTCCTGACTTAACATTTCCTGTGATATCCACCCCTGTGATCCCTCACTGAGGCCTCCCACAGCTGGCTGTCCCCATGATGCCATCTTCAGTGGACAGTCCAGATTGTGTGGTATCACCATGAGTGAAGTCCTTTGAACATGCTGTATGTTCTTGGACGCTTCTTGACATAGAATGAAATTTCCTTAATTCCAATCAGATTTCAGACCATTGCTGTGTCTTTTTTTCTTCATCTGTTATCCCAACACCTGTTTTAAGATGACACAATTATTTTGAGGGGGTATATTGAGAATCTGGTGTACAGTAAAATATTTTTAGCATATATAAAATAGAAAACAGTTTTTTTTCCTAAAGATAGATTTATTTTTATTTTATTTAAATTCAATGAACATATAATGTATTATTGGGTTCAGAGGTAGAGGTCAGTGATTCATCAGTTGTATATAACACCTAGTGCTCATTACATCATATAATTAATTCCCATCACCCAGTTACCCCATCCGCCCACCCCCTCCCCTTTAGCAACCCTCAGTTTGCTTCCGATAGTTAAGAGTCTCTTATGGTTTGTCTCCCTCTCTGATTTTGTCCTATTTTATTTTTCCCTCCTTTCCCCTATGATCCTCTGTTTTGTTTCTTAAATTCCACATATGAGTGAGACCATATGATAATTGTCTTTCTCTGACTGACTTACTTCGCTTAGCATAATACCCTCTAGTTCCATCCATGTCATTGCAAATGGTAAGAGTTCATTTTTTTTTTATTGATGGCTGAGTAAGAAAACAGTTTTAGATTGAATGTTGATTCTGTATAATCTTTCTGTAGACAAATTTAAAATGTGTGTGTATCTCTCTATAAAGAGGGAGAAAGGGAGGGGGAGAGTGAGGATGAACCTGTATTTATGTTATGCATATTACTGGAATTCTTTTGGGTAATAACAGCACCATTATTGATGACTGCTTGTATGCCAAGCATGGTGCTTAGTACTTTATACACATTACCACCTTCTTGTCCTTCCAGCACATGAAGTGTGTTACTTACCTCCATCTACAGATGAAGATCCTGAGACACTCAGTTATTTTCCCCCAGCAATCCCTAGGTACCAGTGGACCAGACGCTCAGTTCTAACTGCAATCTGGCTGGTTCCTACTTGGGTACTTTTCATCACAGACCACTCCACTAAAGCCCAAACTCTGTGTCTTTAGGTCATCACTGAGTGGCCTTCTCACCTCGCCCTTTAGGCAGCACCAAGAGTCATGGGCAGCAGAGAGAGCGCGGCGGCGGCAGGAGAGAGAAGAAAGGCTGCAGAGAATAGAACGGGAAGAAAGGAACAAATTCAAGTAAGAGGAATTTCAAGATTTTGTAAATAACAAATTGAAAATTAAAGCACATACCTTCCTGCTCTATTTGATTAATACTGGTCTGAGGGGTTAGGTAGGAATATGTTTGCTTTAGATTCTGCCTCTGTTTTTAAGGAACAGCAAGACATTCCTGAAATGGGCTAGCTCTGGCTTGTTATGGCTTTTTTCCTCTAACCTTATGGCAGGAAGCACAGAAAGCCAGCCAAATACAATTAGGAACTTGTGTATTTTAGGGTCCTCCATTATCTAAAATGGTCTTATCCAGGCCTTCCTGAAGACTGAGAGCCTAATTGTCTTAACTTAATTTGTCATTTCCCCCTAAAGCTACTCATGATTTATTCATATTCTATTGGATGCCAAAAGAAAATGCTTTTCCCACTTTCTGGTTTGCTTCTTTGCTCCCTGTAGCAATCTTCAGTATATTTTTTTGAACAATAATCTCTCCTCCTATGGAGGAGAAAGGCATTCTGACGATTACTCCCAGCCCATTATCCCACTGATCTCTTTGGTCTCCATCCAGCTCTGAGGCTGTGTTCCTGTCACGGCCTGTCTGTCCCCGCTGAATCCAGCATTGCTCTGTTTCTCCTCCAGCTCCAGCCTGTGCACCTGTTCTCCCCCAGCCTCCTGGTCGACCTCCTTCCACTTCTCTCCCCTGAGCTTCGTGCTGTGTGGTGCTTTATGGACACCTGCTGAGTCTTTCCTTACACATTTCATTCCTTCTACTCTTCCTTTCCCTGCTTCCTCTCCTCCTCCTAATCTCCCCCTTTGTCATCTTCCCAGTCATCGCTCCTAGACCTTCTATGTTCTTTCTTGTTTTCTTTTCTCACCCCATCTTCACTTCCTGTTTCCTCAGTTCAGTTTCTTTGGCAAACAGTATTCCCTTTAAACCCACTCCCGTTTAAACCCACAGAGAGTATAAAACATTGTAAGGGAGGATTTACAGTTTCAATAATGTTTTTTCAGAACCCAGGAGAGTATGTGTAATTGTAGAGATGGTCAAAATATAAGCAGAGTTATGAAGTTGCCTTAACTGTAACTCTATTACATGGAAACAAATCTCCCAAGTCTTGGGTGAAGTGCGAATCCTGGCTTTTGTAAGGCTGGGTTAATGGCCTGCATGAAGTAAACCAACATCATTCCTCCACTGTGATCGCATGGCATACCCTGAGCTGTCAGACTTTTCCCAAATTAGACATGGAAATGCCACACCTGAATACACTATTTCTCATGAGGTAACTTTGGAAGTTGTCGCTTCTGGAAAGACCATTTGTAAAACCACTGGAACAGGTTAAATCCTTCCTGAGCAGGGCTTTCTGAGAGATTTGCATATTTTGCTACCAAGTAGAAGCAGAGAATCTGAAAGAAACACTTGGAAGATTCAGAGATTCGTCTACATATATAAGGATTTTGTTGGAAAAACCTATTAAAACTGGGTGCCAGTTTGGGGGAAGATGGAATATGTATACTCCCTCCTGTCTCTTCTACTTCATCACTGAATGCAATCAGAAATCATGGACAGAATGTGTGGAGCTCTGAAAATTCCAAACTGTAAAAGGGAGCAGGTGAACTGGGGACAGAGGCTAGTCTTCTAAGTTCCAAGCCAGTGAGAGCATACCCTTCTTTTCCTCCACTATCACCTGGTGTGTCCTCAGAGGTACCCCAGAACCCAGAAGCACATACTAAGTGTGAACTAAGAGAGAGCCTCTCTTTCTGGACCAAGGAGCAGCAAACGGAGGTCCTAAGAGTCAGACTGGAGAAATGTCTTGTTTTTTCATATTTTCCCCCTTTTTTCCTACCCCAGCCTTGAAGCTATATTGTTACAGAAGCACAATGATGGCAGCAGTGTCCACAGGTGCCTAAAATTCTGAGGGGAACCTTCCTCTGACCAGAGGAACTATGACTCCAAGAGCGCTAGGGAAATCACCATTTTTTTTCTCTGTGTCCTTCTGGCACACTGCAGATGGGTGCAGATGGAGTTACTGAAAGTAGCAGCAGAACATAGAAGATAAAGCTCAAGCTTTCTGGCTAGAGGAGCAGGAAGGGAGACCCAGGGAAGCCAGAAAATTATAGGAAGGCCACAAAGAGTAGAAAAATCAAGAGAGCACTCCTAGCTCATCTCCAGTTGTGCACATGTAGCTTAAACCCTAAACTACATCACAGACTTTGAGAACTAAATACAGAGTGTCCCAGACTGGCCACTGGATGGGTGCACACAAGGGCTAGATTTGGAGAAAATTAAAAATATTTGAAAACTGAGCTAATATCAGAACCAATATCAGAAGGCAGTCAGAACTTGCAGGCTGAACCTAACCTAGTTGACTGCCTGCTAAAGCAAAACAAGATTCTTCATAGAATTCAAGGAAGACCCAGAGTGTCCTTTCAAAATATTTAAAATGTTCTCAATGCAATCCAAAGTAACTTGTCACACACACACAAAAACAGGAGAGTCTTAAAGGAAAAAGAGAATCAAAATACTCTAACTGCAAAAGGACATAGATGTCATTATCAGACAAAGACTAAAGCAGCTACTATAAACATGTTCTAAGATTGTAAAAGCAAATACTTTTGAAACTAATGAAAATATAAGTCTCTGTAAAGAAATAGAAGCTATAAAGAAGAACCAAATGGAAATACTTATAGAACTGAGAAATACAGTAATCAAAATGGAAAATTCATTGGATGGGTTCAATAGCAGAATGGAGATGAGAGAAGAAAGGGTCATTAAACTGGAAGATATAACAATAGGAATATTATCCGATCCAAAAAATGAAGCAAAACATTAGAAAAAATGTACATTCTCTCAGGGAGCTATCGAACAATAACAGAATGCCTCGCACTCATATAGTTGAGTCCCAGAAGACCAGGACAAGAGTGCATTGTACTATATATTAAGCTGTCTGCCTGTCTGTATGTATGTAGGCAAAGACTGTACTCGTAACTATCCACTATTTGCTCTTGGTCCCAAGTGGGTCTCACTTCTCATTTAAGACACAGAGAGATCCTGGCAAAACAACTCTGTCCAAGAAGGAATGTTGATCATCAGGACAGACTACATACAGCTATTAATTATGATGACTGTAGTTCCATCCTGAAAGTCTTAGGACGTGAATGAAAAGCAGTTCAAAAAAGGAAATAGGAAAAGTTTTATCAAGTAGTCCCTGGGATTACCCAAATGGCTGACCTTTCTTCAGCCATTTTATTAAGTTACTCAGTCTTCTTGTGCTTTTTCCCTTGCAAAGCATCCTTATCTGTTGTTATTTTTGTTGAATACGATCTTAAGCTTTCTGGGTTATGGGACATCCTTATCTGTTGTTATTTTTGTTGAATATGATCTTAAGCTTCCTGGGTTCTAATGTGGAAAGTGATGAGGACAGGTGCTTATAAATGATAACAAATCCGGGTCTTTGCTGAGTTTTCTCCTTCTCCTGCTTTAATTGCTCTGACTTACTGTCCCTTCATATCCTGTTACCAGTGCATGGAGGGGTAGAATACTTAACTACATTGTGAGATCTGGTGTAGAAAACCATGAAGTCATAATTTTTCAAGAAAATAAGTGGTCCACTGAGAAGTGGCTGATCTTAAGTCTTTTTTTTTTTTAATTCTTATTTATTTATTTATTTGACACAGAGAGAGAGAGACAATGAGAGAGGGAACACAAGCAGGGGGAGTGGGAGAGGGAGAAGCAGGCTCCTGGCTGAGCAGGGAGCCCGATGCGGGGCTCGATCCCAGGACCCTGTGATCACGACCTGAGCCAAAGGCAGACGCTTAACAACTGAGCCACCCAGGCGCCCCTGATCTTAAGTCTTAAACTTAGATTCAAGCTGGAATCTCATCAGCCGGAGCAGAACAACAAACATTAAAATTGGACGAACTTTGGCATTTTGTGAGTGCAAACAAGAAAATGTACAAAGTAAGAGCTTCCCATGATCCCTGCATAGAAACTGGGAATGTGAAGGGTGAAGAGAAAGAATCCTGCACTGTGGGATGAATGTCCAAACTGTAGAGTGCCACACAAAATGGCCAAGATGCCTGGACACACCCATATTTAATTCTTGAGATGAAAGTTGTGGAGCCTACCAGAATTTGATTAGATGTTAATAGTCTCTGAAAGCTGTTGCTTGCTTGCAGTTGCCATATATTACTTGTGTATTGTTTGACATTTTAAAAAGTTTTTTCTTCTTTCTTTAATTGTAGTCTCCCATGTTCTCATCTCTGTGATTTTATAGGAAATTTGTTATATTTAGTACTTTTAAAATGTAGCCTTTGTATTTGTTGTTTTTTTAAAAATCCAACACAACCACTTTCCACTTCTGAGGCAATAAAGTCTTTCATGATACACTGTCAGTAATTTCTTGGCAACTTCATGAGCATCTAATTCTGTTATTTTCCTTCCCTATTTTGTTTCTCCTGCATATTTCCATTAGCCGAGAGTATTTAGACAAAAGAGAGGAGCAAAGACAAGCAAGAGAAGAAAGGTTTGTATATTTCTTCTTTCCCATTATAACCAAATGTCACTTGACTTTGCATTCCTAACCAAGCATGCTAAGGAGACTGTGTTAATTAAAATAAACAGCCTCACTTAAGACATCTAAGACTTTGGGTAACTGGTATTTTGTGGTATAGAGTGTCTTAGTTATCTAAATTTTCCAAGAAAGTACAGATTTTGTATGGGTGCCATCATAGTGTGAAATATATGTCTGTTCCTCCAGACTCCTCTCCACGTGAGCACATTAGTTTAGCATATTGACATATGGTACATATTTTAAATACCCTGCGCCACCACCACTGAGCTTGGGGTAGGTGTCCCTACTGTGTGTTCCCAGGTCACTCATTCAGCATTCCTTTAACAAATATTTGAATGTGCATACTATTCCAGGCGCTGACTGAGGTGCCAAACATTCCTGAGACTCTTGCAGGATATGTCTGACCACTTGCCTGTCTCCCTACTGAACTATTCTCAGTTCCTAGATGGCAGGAACCATGTCTCATTTTCCTTGTTGTCCCAATGCCCTCCACAGTGCTTGGCACATAGCAGGTACTTAGGAAGGATATATGGAATAAATGAGCAAATGAACCCACAGCCTTATTTAAAATATTAAGCTCTAAACTCTTTTGTTTTTTCAATGGTACCATGCTTTGAATCCTACTAAAATATCCAAAGTGAATGTATTCAATGTCTGATAAACTAAGATAAGCAAAAGAAACTGTTTTAGGAGTAAACCAGCAAAGGACAAGTTTTGACCCTGTAGCAATTCCCTCTACCACCAGATGGCAATAGTACATGGAGCAATGAAAAGGCTGATTTCATACTAGAGCCAGTTGGGAACCTCACAATCTGTGAACTATGCCAATAAGTGGAATTTTGCTGAATTTTCTTAGACACCTTCAGCTAAATAGTTCAAGACAGTCTGAGGGCAGGGAAGAGTGGAGTCTGCCTGTGACCAATTAAACAATTAGATGCTTAGGTCAGACTTATAAACAAAACTATGGCATTGCTTTAATTCCAGTGTTTTATTAGATTATTGCCATCATAATAACCAGTTGTGGCCAGCAAATTTAGAGCGAAAGAAACAAGAAAATTCTATTTTTCTAATTGATACCCATTTTTGACATTGGAGGACATAGACTTTTACTAAAAATGCTGTCAACTTTATGCCCAGGCTTAAGAAACCAAATTTTATTTTATTTTTTAGCTTTCCCTCCAGATTCTGCGTTTTTTTTTTTGAGCTTTTGACAGCTTGACTGTCAGGTTATATCTGCACAAGCAAGGCTTGAAAGCTTCTGGGGAGATCTCAAGGCCTGTACTGGCTCAGACCTCAGAATTTTCCCAAACGATTGAAGGCTCCTTCTTTCTGGATAGCAAAGTACAGCATCACTTATGCCTGGAAAACCTGTACAGAGGGGTGTTTGCCACTCGTCTCCCGGCTCCTCTTGCTCTGACATCAGTCCTTGCCCCGTGCCACCCATCTGCCTGGGCCTTCTTCGCTGGTGCAGGAGTGAGCTCTCCATGGCCTCATGGGGGCCCCATCTCTGCTTACATGGAGGGTTATGGAAGCAGCCAAGAATTTCCCTTTGGTTTGGACCAGTCACTTCTCTTGGTTAGTTTGCTTCTTGAGTTACCTGGTGAAGAAGGGCGAGAGGGATATAAACTTTTGTCCCTGTTTGGAAAGCTGTTGGGGCTTTCTGGTAGACCAGGAAAAGATAAAATTTCCAAGTATAATGGGATTCAGAAATGGATGGGGAAACTGGAGATCAGAGGTGGAAGGAGATTCAGAAATAAGGAAGAGGACTCCATGTAGAAAGTTGTTTGTTTGTTTGTTTGTTTTTAACATTTATTTATTTGAGAGAGAAGGGGGAAGGGCAGAGGGAAAGGGAGAGAGAAACTTAAGCAGAATCCCCACTGAGTGCAAAGCCCTACAGGGGGCTCAGTCTCATGACCCTGAGGTCACTACTGAAACCAAGAGTTAGATATTTAACCAACTGTGCCACCCAGGAGCCCCTAGTAACTCTTGGTAGAGCCAGGTGTGTTTGTTGGGTCCCATGTCTCTTACTCTAAATGCAATGACTCAGAGACTAACATGGCCAGAGTCACAGCAGAGGGTTTTCTGAGGTTTATAGTATAACAAGGTGAATGTGGTTTTGCTATTTTGAGGTGTAATAGCCATCCAGGCACATTTGATTTTATTTTGATTTATTTTCTATTATTCCATAATCTCAGGCAAACTATTTTATTGACAATGGTGCAGACCCAGAGTAAGATTCTGTTCAGGTGCTACTTCTGATTTTTTTTTTTTTTTTTTTTTTTAAGTATTAGGAGAAAGACTTTATCTGATCATGATTAAGTGACATTCACAAATAATCTTTTTAAGGGAATAAGAAGGAACGAGATCCAGGCTGAGCATATGTTGGGGTGAGGTTGGGGCAGAGATTTGTCTAAGGAGGATGGCATAGGAAATGCCTATGACAAGTGGGGGTTATGGGAACAGAGTGCAAGGGGAAGGTCAGGACTGGGCTAGGATTAGAGAAATGATGCATAAAAGTGATGAGTGAAGCATTAAGAGAGGATTCTGAGCATTGCTTAGCAGGTCTGAGGACAGAGTAGAACTTAGAAGGAGCCAGATTTCGGTTTAATGTAAGGGAGAGTTCATAAGTAGGAGAGTGGCAGGAAAAGTCATCAGTAAGTGGGTTTGGGTTAATTTCAAGTCAAGCAGTTTCTATAGGGCCCTATATATGTTCCCTTGACTGTCTACCAGCCCCTGCAGCCCATGACCTTGGCGGATGTGTGAATTCATTCCTAAGGTTTGTTTGCCTATCTTTCCCACTGAACTGTGAGCTCCACGAGGGTGGGGGTTTTCTTGTTTATTATGAAATCTCTAGTACCTACGGCAGCTCTTAGCACATGACAGGCACTCAACAAATGTTCAATAAATAATGAAAAGATGAATGAATAAAAGATACAGGCAGAGATGTTTAGATGAAAGTGGGAAAGGTGAAAAGTCTCTCCTTGAGGCTGTGGTCTATGGATGGAAAACCCAGGGCTTTGCACACAGGAAACTTCAAGAGAGTCTATCGGGTAAAGCCATAGGGACATACGATCGTCCTCTCAGGGGCTGCTGGGCTCCTGGGATCAGGTACCGTTGGGCCTCTCAGGGCGCTCAGTGTGTCTGTAAGGGAAGGTGGTCACCTAGGGCGAGCTGCTTCTGCAGGGGCTGCCAGGGGTCGACATGGGCCAGGGGAGGCTGCGAAGCTGTACGGCAGTTAACGCCAGGTGGCTTAGCCCTTCCCAGGCACTCTGGCCCATTGCACATGGACACTGACCCTGCTCTTCCACAAAGATTTAGTCACTTTTTGTTTATTTGACCGAGAAACAGCGAGAGAGGGAACACAGCAGGGGGAGTGGGAGAGGGAGAAGCAGGCTTCCCGCGGAGCAGGGAGCCTGATGCGGGGCTCCATCCCAGGACCCTGGGAACATGACCTGAGCCGAAGGCAGATGTTTAAGGACTGAGCCACCCAGGCGCCCCTGATTTAGTCACTCTTGACCTCGGTGCTCCCACCCCGTCCCTGCCATTTTTTAAATGTCTTTAATTGTGGTGGGGGGCACCTGGGTGGCTCAGTCCATTAAGCATCCGACTCTTGGTTTCGGCTCAGGTCATGATCTCAGGGTCGTGAGGGTCCATGTTGGGCGTGGAGCCTGCTTAAGATTCTCTCTCCCTCCCTCTCCCTCTGTGCACCCCCCCCGCCCCCACTTGCACACACATGTGCGCACTCTCTCTCTCAAAAAAAAAAATAAAAGTCTTGATTGTGGCAAAATACACATAATGTCAAATTTACCATTTTAACCATTTTAAGCGTACAATTCAGTATTGGTAGGTATGGTCACATTGTTGTGTGACCATCTCCAGAACTCCTTTCGTCTTGTAAAACTGAAACTTGATACCCATCAAACAAGCCCCCAGGCCCTGCCATTTTTGTCTACCAGATAAGCCTCAGAAGAATTCACATTAAATCCTTGACTCTTCCCATGTCCTCTGGATCCTCTATGGATGACATCTATGAGGCAGAGGGTGTGCAGGAAACCTTTGAGTCGTATCTATCCAGACTCTGGATGAACAACCCCTGGCATCCCCTGGGAAGTGGGGTGAACCCCACATCCCTGCTAGTCTGGCTGCCCGCAGGGGTGTGGAGAGGCCAGATCCAGGACTGGGCCGCCTGAAATGAAGGTCATGAATGGCTTGTCCTCTGGCCTGAAGCCTTGGACCTTTGTAGGTCTCCTTGTCTGCACTCCATTTCTTGGCCGCCCCTTTCTCCTGTGGCAGAAGGCTTGGACTCAGCGTGGGGATACCTCCCGCACCCCTCCTGGGCTCTCAGCATTGCTGGCCTGAGGGCTCCACCACCTCATTTAGAACCTGCCTCCTCTTGGGGCTCTGACTCTTGCCCTCAAGGTCACTTCCTTCCAAGATTCCGCAGCCAGGTGGTTTTCCTTGCTGGTCCAAGTTAAGTTCAGAAATAGCTTCCTTTTGTTCCCTCTCCTACCTTTTGAGAGGTGACATTGTTGGCGAGGAAAGTCCAGAGTTTCTAAAGCTTTCTGTCGGGGCAGAGTTCCCTCACCCTGTCACCGTGAGGCAGCCACTCTCCAGACGTTTGTGTGTGCAGACCCATCACATGCCTTTATCAGCAAGGGAGATGGTTGCATTTGCCACCCTGGGCCTCCAGGTGCTGCAGGGAGACCTCTGCAGGTGGCGTGCTGCCTCGAAGGCTCCTCGCCGCACGCCTTGCCTGCTTCCCCTCGGCCTGGCAAATGCAAGGCGCCGAGGGAAAGAACAAAGGATGCTAATCTTCTGTTCTCAGAAATCCTATTATCTGCTTGTTGAGAACAGACACACACATGCGAAAAGATGACTAAATATGCCAGGCTGTAAATGTAAAATGCCATCTGAGTTGAATGGACTACATATCCGACATGAGTTCAGAGGCAAGGCCAAGATCACTTCCAGCTGTGGTGGTCAAGGCAGGCCTCGCTGAGGGAGATACGAGTGTGAGCCTGGCCTGTGGGGCAGATTGCCTTTGGCCTGGCAGGGTGAAGGGGTGAGGACCACGGACAGACAGACATGGGGGAGCCACACCCACCTTACGGATGCATAAAGAAATGCATGCTTTTTCAATGCATTCTTTTTAAAGGTTTTATATATGCGCTCTGCCTTTCTTATGCGAGTGAATTTGGAATGCCGTGTGCAGTGTCTGGTGGGGGCTCCAGTGGGCTAGAGTTGGGGGGCTTGCCCATTGGGAGGAACTGAAGCAGTGAGTCTGGATGGATGTGAGTGAGGGTCTTGAATAACCTGTCTCAAAGTTTAGTGGTTGGTGAGATAGAGACCTGCTCCAGCTGAATTCAGAAATTTATTTCTGAACAAATAATGGTGGGTAAAATTAGCAGACATCTGGAAGAGGCACATATTTCAAAGTTATTTTGGTCTGATCTATAAAGCGCACTATGAGGAATATGATTGGTAGCTGGTCTTAATAAACAGTTAGTGGGTTCTGCCTGCCTGAAATGCAAAACAGATGTATCTTTGTTCTTTTAAACTGACTTTGATGAATAAACTATATGTGACGTCAGGTCCAAGCTATTGGATGGCTGAGTCCTACTCAGAAATATTTTAGAATATAAAAAAGTTTCCATGGTCGACACTGAGAGAACAAAGTGAATTCCAGTCGCATTGCTGTTAGCATTGAAGCAGGTTCAGAAATTCAGGGAGGGCTTCGTCCAACAACCCCTTTTGGTATTTTGGGGGCACTGCTGCTCTCCGCCGCACCGAGCCACCCTCCCATCTCACAGCTGCAAGCTCTGAGTGCGTGTGGTTTTCAGCTGTCATTGCTGGGGCTCTGTAGTGGGCATTATTGCTGTTTTGCTTATTTGTACACATGTTTCCTAAAAGGGCAAAATCGGATTCTGCAGCAGTGATCCAGTATCTGGAGACTGTGTGATGTTGCCATTTCTCCCAATTTGTTTGGTTATGAATGATGCAGGGTTTTTAATCATTAGCATCTTGGCTTTGCTGGCTGGTTTTGGCAGACTGGCCCTCCAGCCAGCCCTGTGCTGTGCTCTGTGCATCAGGAGACCAGCTCACTCTGCAGGTGTTTCAGCCATAAACAAGCATCGGCCACGGGCTCCTCTTTGTTTTTACGGAAACCCTTTGGAATTTAACTTTCAGATACAAATACTTGGAACAGTTGGCAGCCGAGGCGCACGAGAAGGAACTGAGAAGCCGGAGTGTGAGCCGGGGCAGAGGTGAACTCTCCTTGGACCTGACCTCCCCGGCAGCCCCTGCCTCCCCCACCTCTCTGCGCAGGAGCCCTCCGTCTCTAGACTCACAAGAGGCTCTCCTGGGAGCCGCCTCCTCTCCGGAAACAGCTCAGCATCCCCAAGGTGAGTGCTGGGAGGGTAGAGGGAACTCTGATGGGGTAATTCGTGTTAGGCTTCTGGGCAGTAGGGACCAGTGCTATGTGCAAAGTGGTACTGAGTAGTAACTAAGGGTAAACTCAGGGCAACTGCACCACACTAATAAACCAGCTGCCTTCAGAGCCACTTCTACTAAAGCAATATTATGTGTGAAGATTGTCAGTGCATGGTCATTGAGAAGGGAGAATATTGAAAATAAGGCTTACTTGGCCATTTCTTCCTAAATCACAGGGAATTAACTTAGTACCCCATAATTTGGATATTATTTATTTATTGGCTCTGCCCAGTAAAGCGACCACTTTAGAATGTTCTGACCTTAAGAATTATGGGTCTGTTTCCAATTAAACCGATGGAGAATAAAATTAATCAAAGCAAGCAAGGAAAAAGGCAGACTTAGTGGAAATAGAAGTCAAACACTGAAGCAGGAGAAAGGGAAGATAGTAGCGATCACTGGCGCGTGTGGTGGGGGTGTAGACGCTTGTGTGCAGACAGGCTCTCCCTGGAGAAATTGTCTGTCATCTTAGCTTTATTTGGAGAAAAACCATGTTGTGCACTGCAGCCTGAGAGCATCAGCTGTTTTCCTAATTGCTCTGAGGACGGTTGGGTCCGTTTTCTCTCACATTAACAGAGAGGATGGGTCTCGGGCACTGCCATCTACACTGCGTGTTGACGAGCCTGCAGCTAGCACTGTTCAGTGTGACCGGGTGTTATGGCTTGCAGCCTGACCGAGGCTTAGCCAACGGAAGGCAACAGAGAAGCTCAACTTTTAACTCTCAGAGGGCTGACTAAATATGGCGTCAAATAAGGCAGGACTGCATGAACTCAGCAGAACTGGGTGTAACGCCACAGTCTTGTCTGTCCAAGTCTTCGCTGGCTCTCCAAGCCTCGGGGCTCATTCTGCAGGAGCCGGCTGGCTTCCCTGCAGCTTTCTATCACATCCAGTTCCTGCTGGTCCCTGAGCCGTGGAAGATTGTCCTGGGCAGATGGCTCGGTCATAGATGAGTAATGTTGGTCTGAAAATCCTGAGACTCGAAGAATCAGGAAAACAGCCTGTTCTAGGACAGCTCTGTGCTTTCCAGACCCTGCCTGGTATCCCTGCTCTATCTGAATTGTGGTATTGCCAGAGGCGATATGAAAAACATTCCCCCGCAAAGTTGTGGTTCAACACTTAATCTTGGGACTTTTAACTCTAAAAGTTGTACCTTCTCCAGTTTACAGAATGGTTGTCTAAACTGGGAAATACAGAGCGGCCCCAAGCTGAGAGAGAACTGTCAGTATCTATAAAAATTGTTTGTCCTCAAAACTTTTAGTCTTCTTGATGTTTGTGATGAAAAGGCAGTTCCTTGAGTATTTTGCCCAGTGATGGTCAAAGTTGAGGCTGTTCTGCCCAATTAAAGAGGCAGAATATGTTTTTTTAAAGATTTTATTTATTTGAGAAAGAGCAACTGAGAGAGAGAGAGAGAGCACAAGCAGAGGGAGAGGGAGAAGCAGACTCCCCACTGAGCAGGAAGCCCAATACTGAGCACGGAGCCTGATGTGGGACTCAATCCCAGGACCCTGCGATCATGACCTGAGGTGAAGGCAGATGCTTAATCAACTGAGCCACCCAGGTGCCCCAAAAGGCAGAATATTTTAAACTTAGGAAGAACATAGAAAATACTTATCTAGGGTACCTGCAATATGCATTGGGGGAAAATAAAGTTATTTCAGTATGCTTTCAGAAAGATTAATAGTAGATGTCATTTTCCTCTCCAGAGAAGGGATTCAGACTGGGAGAATGTTTGACTGAAATCACACCACACGCATATGAAATAGGAATACTGGGCTTGAAATGAGACATAATTACAAATTAATGAAATAGCGTTGTATGATGTTTGCTTTGTCCAAAAAAACAAAGCAGTGGTTCTTGTGGAACCCGGGAAAGCTGTCCGTCATACATTAAGTAATTATCCCCATCAGTCAGAACCAGCAAAGTAATCTAAAGTCTGTCCTCATACATCACTGAATTCCACAATTGGCAATTATAAGTGTATAAGAAGAAATGCTATGAGAGGATTGTCTCAGAAAAGTGCTAAGACTTCCTTCTGATTTGGAGACCTTTGCCCTTATGGCAGAAACACGAAGTTGGACTGGCAGCAAGGTTCTTCTCAGCCTAGCTTGCTATTGTTCTCTGAAGCATTCTACTAGCCTCCAATTCATAGTCTTTTCTTTTTACCAGGTCCCATTTTTAAAGGCTCAAAGTAATTTTTTGCTTACCCCTAACATTTACAATATCCCAACATCTGGGGGAAGAAGAATAAAAAAATCAAATCACGCATCCAGATGTTTGTCCTGCTCCAAACACCTGGCACTATGTGGTCCAAACATGCCCAGGTTGACTCACTTTTTCATTCTCTCTGCTTGTGGAATCATATGATCATCTTCACACTTGGGTAGTGCTCTGTCCCTCCCTCCCAAGTGCTACTGTTTAACACCTTCTCGGGCATCTGAGGAAGCTGAGGGGAGATGGGATTATCCATATATTACTGAGACTCAAATAAATGGGAAGGGGCACCATTTGCGGATCTTGTTGGCACCATCCTGGGGGGTAGAAGCCATCTTTTCATGCTCAGCTCAGGCATTTATCAGGACGTCATGGTACCCCAGTATTTGTGGCGATGTTCCCATTCATGCCACACCACCCCTTTCCTTCGACCCCTTCTGCAATATCTGCATACACTGCAGCCTACGTTTCAGAGTTATGTTTGCAAAGAAAAGGAAAAACAGATATTTGTGACTGAATTATATATATCTTGGGATTAAAGGTCACATTATGGGTTTTTTTTTTTATTAAAGATTCTGGAGAACTTTTAATCGCAGAAGATAGGAAAACATTAAACACTTCTTTACCTTTTCTCTTAAATATATTTAGAAAGAAGGCAGGGTAAATGTTAAAATACCAATAGCATTATGTGCCATCTAGTGAGATCTTTCAGCCAAAAAACTTCCCAGCTAAATCTGCTATAACTTTTGTATAACTTAAGCCACTACCCCCACCATCAAGTCAGTGTGTGCTTGAATTATTTTTCCATCTGGCCCTCTTGTGGCTCACAGCAGATGTGTGTCCCAGTACTGCCTAGACTTCGTGGTGATGGTCTGAATATTTTTCCTCTGTGTGAAACTACCAGGCTCGAGTGAGGAACAAACACATACATGTGTTCTCACTTGCAATGTGCTGCAATTAATGGAGACAATCAGCCCCCAATTTAGGTAAACACAAAGGTCCTCTCTCTTCATGGCTTTAATTAGCCTTTCCTTATTTTCACTGAGCCCTGGTAGTATAGATCAGAATATCTAGTAAGTTTACTTTCTATTATTTTAAGAAACTCACAGGTGTCTCTGGAAATAAGTTATTCTCACTAATTAGAGAAAAAGGTTCAGTATTCTTATTGGGAGAGAATTCTTTGCTATGACTCTTGAGGAAGTTACTGAGGAGTAAAAATAATCTGTGTACCCACAAGTGAGATCATTTTAGCCAAGTAAGCTATTATCCTAGTGGGTGTCAGATCTACATAACCTATTTCATGGAAAGAAAATGGAGAAACCATGCATCTCAAAACCGGGTATTGAGGTTGGTCCCTGCCGGGTGGCCCTGTTTAAAACCACCTTTCCTGGAGGCTAGCGCTGGGTGGCTTTCTTGTTCCCTGGCTGATACACCTGCATCCAGCCCGAGGCTAAGTGGAGAGAAATTACCTTTCCCGTGAATGAATTCACAAGTGGCTTTTACCCACTAATGTAGCCATGAAAGCATACATCGTGGCTAGATTATTTTCCTTTCTTTTAGCTCGGTGCTCTCTACATTGCACACAGAAATAATACTTTAGAGATGCATTTGAAAACTTTACCACACCATATTAATTTTATGTTGGGGAAAAATATGTTCAATGGTGATTTTTTTTTTCTTCCCATACCTGGATTCCTAGATATTTCCAAATGTCTTATTGTTGGGCCTTAGAGATATAAAATATAACCTATATGGCCATGGCCTACTCACCAGCATTCACCTGGAGGCATTTACAGAAATTACTCACAAGCTGTACTGATATTTTCTCTCACAGATCCAAGCTTTTAAAGTGCTGGTAAATAGGACTCTTCCTCTAACTTCCTTATCCTCTCACCTGGAAATAAAATATAGACCTATAGCTATATCCTGAAATGTTCCATTGGCTTAAATGAATAATCATTTTTCACGTAGGCATCGTTCATCATCACAGCTGTTGTCATTGTTACCAGTCATTGAGCACCTTTGTCACCTTGTGTGACATGTCTTGAGTCTCCTTCAGGTGTAGACACTCTCCTAAGTTACCCAATCCACGTGGCAGAAATCAGAAACATCTGGTATCCCATTTCCAGTTGGCACAGTAACAATGGACTATCATCAGTCATCAGCCTAATGCATGCTGGTTCCCTGGCATAAAGCTTTTGGACACCTCCAGTCCAGTATTTCATGAATTGGCAGGAAACTAGATTCCTTGTGGTTCTGTGACTCAGGGCGGCCCCACCTCCTCACACCTCACCTGACTGCTACAACTTGATGCCATTTGGTCAGTTAGACAAAATCTCTCAGAAACTCTACCCAAGGCCAAGGCACTGCCTGCGACGCCTACTGTGGAACTGCTTTACGAGACTTTGCAAATCATTGGGTTTTCCTGCCTTGCTTGTTCTGTCTCTAAAAATGGAAAAGGGCAAAACTTTCCCTTTTACCCCTCCTATAGAAAATGACAGTTGCCTGCAGGCTGTTTTTGTGCACCATATTGTAAAACACAGTCTTGAATCCTTTCAAAGTAGATCAAGTATGAGTCTTACTTAAGTATGCTTAAGTGAAGACAAGGCATGGAAAGCATTGGAAAAGTTGTTAAAGAATGGTATTATGTGATCAACATGATCATTTCATAGGTAGTAATTAGGTATCAAAAACTGAAGGGTCTAAGACTTCACCGACTTGTAAGTTAATAAGTTAGTTTGCCACAATTTTGTGGATGGGGGCACAAGAAATGAAACTGCAGGGTCAGAGACAATGGACTTCATTACTCATAGCAATAGTAGTAGCCAGAGTATCAGCATTTGTGCCATTTCTCCAAGCCCCAGTTCCTGCAAGTTGATGTGAATAGGCCCAAGTGATGGCTGCCTACACAGAGAGGAACCTTGAACTTAGGGACCCCACATCTTTTATAGTGGGCAGTAAACATGTCTTCCCTTTGTCCCAGAGGGACACATTATCTTTATCACAGTGAGCTATAAACCAACCAGTCCTTTGCTTCAGGGGAGACACCATCTGTGTCTTCAAGGCCATTTGCTATGCACACATCCTTAGAAAGACATCCCAGAACTAAGACTGTCAGTGGCTCTGCTCGTAAGACTGCAGAAACACAAGAGACCCGTGGAGAATTGTTTCCAAGCATTGGATTATAATGGTTTTTAACCAACATTTACAAATTTGCATCTTAAAATCTGTTTAACAGAAACAAAATATTCAACTTTAGAACAGGAATTAGCTTGTTTGTTCTTATTTGACAAAAGGAAAGCACATCAGGAGTTGCAAGACCCAGTCTGGAGGAGGCACTGGGGGTGAATGAGCTTGTCTGCATCTGGAGGTGCTAACAGGGAATCTGGAAAGACATCAGTGCCTTTCATCCCAGGTGGGAGCCTTGGGTAAAAGATCCCAGGGACATTCAGTAGGCCTCCACAGATAGGAACACTGAGCATTCTTCAGTCAGTGTGGTAACTTTGAATTTCCAGAGTCGTTGACTAAGAACTGAGAAATAACAAAGACGAATAACTACCTGGCTCCTTGTAGCATTCTTACCTGTGGTCAAGACCTCGATCACCACTCTGCCACTCCACTTTTCCCTCCAGCGCCCCTGCCCCCACTCTACCACCCCTGCCTTTCCCTCACCCACCCTGATAAGGCATTTGTGCAAAATGATAGACTGTTTGCACTGTGACAGAATAATCACACGTTAGCTTTCCTGTCCCTAAAGTATGCTTTTCCAAGAGAACTCCTGGCGTCAGAGACCCTGCAATGCATCTTATCTGCCTCTGAACACGGCACGAATCTTCAGAGCCTTCTGAAGCTGGAACATCCTCTTAGAAACCTGCTTCCACCAGATATATTTGGAAGTTCCAGTAGATTGTTGACTCTCTAGATCGAGCAGTTCTTGGTCCTTCCTTATGTATCCTCTAGATAATTTCCAGACTCAGCATGTTATTTGGCTTTCATATCTTCTGCATTTCTCATCACTGTTTTGTCATCATTTATCTCAGTCTTTCTCGTCATTCTGTTTGTCTTCTTACTGACTCTTCTGCCTGCCTGCCTCCTAAGTATTGGGTTTTTCCAAGGGACCTCTCCCAGCAACCCTCTATTTTTATACCTAACTTCTGGCTGTTTTCTCACATCCCCACCTGTGATTGTTCACTACCTACCATATGATGAAAACTAGGTCTGCATCTGCAGCCTTGGCCTTCTTGAGCTCAGGACACATGTATCCAACCTCCTTAGACATCAGCATCTGAATGCTCCAAAGACATGTCACACTCAACAGGTGCCCATCAGGGGCATTCAGATGGGGGAGATTCACCCATCTCTCACCCGTAAACTCCCTACCGCCCAAACCTGTTCATACCTTCCAATCCTCATCTGGTTTAGACCATCTCTCCTGGCCTAGTCATTTAAGCTGGAAGCATGCATATAATTTTTTACTCCTCCCTCAATGCTCACACCTACATGGAATCACCAAGTGTTCATGTGCTTCTTTCTCTCAGCTCAGCCCTCTTTCCTGTCTCCCCGTTGCCAATGCCTTACTCCTGCTCTTAACCATCTCTCATCCAGACCATTTCAGTAACTTCTAATAGATCTCCTATCTTCCAGGTTCTTATTAGCAACCCAGCCAAAAAAAAAAAAAATCATATCTGTTTTTAAACAGCTCTAGTGGCTCTCCATTATCTATGGCATAAAGACAAGACCTTACATGGCATTCAAGACTTTGGTTCTCCAGTCCCTACTACCAGTCTTTTACCTCCACAACCACCCCTACCTGTTACTTTCAATCAGCACCAAACCACAGTCACTACCTGAAAGGTGCTATGTATGCTTCTGTGCTTGAGAGCCCTCTTCCTCTTGGTGCCCACTGGGCTCTTAGCCATCTAGTTGAAGCATCTTTTCTAAAGCCTACTTGGATTCATCTTATATGTTTGCCTTACATCTTGTGCATACCAGGGATACAGGGCTTATCTCACTGTATTTGCAATAAATGGTCCCCCCTCTTCATCTGTGTGTTCCCCAGAGGAGAGCCCGTGCCTGCACTCACCTTTGTTATCTCCTAATGCTTGGAGCAGAATAGACATTCGGTAAATGTTTTATGAGCTAGTGAATGAACAAATAGCATGAAAAAATAAAATATATTCTGTAGAGACAGCTGTTTCCCCTATATCCAGAAATTTACTACATGGGTCATGATGGAGGACACATATTTGAAAATCTCGTCTACTCTATAAAGACTGAAGGAAGGATGGTGGGTTAATGTAGAAAGGGAACTTTTGCAGAGAATTAACATACGTGGGCCATGTCCTTCTGAGGATCTAACACTAAAGGAGGAAGAAAATTCAGAGGATGACTCTTGATAAATTGATCATTATTTATTGAACCACCTATTAAAATACCCCTTATTTTAAGTAGGTCTTTCTCCATTTTTTTAATGAAATTTGCCAACAAGTTCAGATAAACTAAGTTGTTGACTAAGTGGATTGGTGACTAAATATAAGTGAAGAAGGGTCAACTGTTTGGGGTGAGAGCTTAAAAGTGAGATTTCTAGTTGTACCCCAATTGTAGGCCAGCTGGTTCTGCTTAGGCATGGTCAGACTTACTGGCAGGAAGAGCTAACATTTTCTTTAGATAATAGTTGTTTTGAGTCCATAATTTCTCTTGGCTAGACCACTTTATCCTGAAAAATATTTTGGGGAAGATATTTTTCACATCTGATTTCCTCATGCCTAGCACAGTGCCTGGCACATCAGAGGTATTAATAAATATTGACAGAGTGAGTGTTGCTGCTAATTACATTAGAACATCTAATTAAAAGTAACTACCTCCTGCTAAGCCTGAAAAAGTGAATTAATGAATTAACCAAAAAACTCAAGTTCAATCAATTTATTTGCTAGCTGTTATTACTCAGGACTATCCATTTTAATGCTAGTGTATACTTTCCAAAATAGCCATTTTGTTTTGATGTCATTGATGTTCTGTCTGGGGCTATGACAAGAGCTAGAGGTGCTCTTGAAATGCATTGCCCGTTTGGAATTAGACAATGTCTTCATCCTTGAGGAAAGGCTTGTCTTCCTCTTTGCTCTTTTGAGAAAATGAGCATGTAGTTAACCTAGAAGCTCCACCAGCCCTACTGGGCATGGAAAGACAAATGTATATTGGAGCTGATCTTGAACTGATCCTGAGCCAAGACAAGATCTCTCTATCTGATTTTAGAAGAGTTTAAACAAGCTCAAAGGAAGTCTTCATATCCAGGGGTTGATGTTTGGGGTCATATGGTTCTAGTTCAAGATAATGAGAAAGCAATGATACAATACGGATAGAGTAATGATACATGATACGATTATCTTAAATTTTTTTTTTTTCATTTTCTGTTTATAGTGTGAAATAGAATCTATCCATTAACCGATATTACAATAATTGGACCTGAAACTAGAAACTGTCCTGTCTGATAATGCAGTGGAATTACATCCTGTACATGTTTAATCAAGTGAACTCCATCAGAAGCATAATCTGAGGGGCAAAGGTGGGGGAGTGAAAAATCACAATTTGAATAGTGCTTGTAATCCTGCCCAACATCCAACTCAGATGTAGGTTTCCATGTGATGAGCGTGACATGAGGGCCACAGATCTGTTTTTTTCTTGAGTCATTCCTGACTTTCATGTGCCTCTTACAGTATGAACAGCATGCTGCATCAGATGTGATTTTAGAGTATAAGGATTTGTGTTTCGTGGTACTACAAGCCCAATACTTCTTATGGCATTCCATTGAAACTAAATGAACACCTTGATTGTTGGAGCTGTGAGGGTTGGTATGGTATCTATAAAATGGCGTCTTCCAAAAGGCCTTCCGAAGGTAATTTTGGCCATGTAGGGTTTTCATCTTAAGAGGTGGCTTAGGCTGAGCCTGTTTAGGAAATATAGTTCTCAATTTTGAGAATAAAACTGGGCTAAATTTTGAAGACATACGAATTCACTAGACTGATGGATCAGTATTTTGCACATGATAAAGTGGGGGTTTTTTTGTTTGTTTGTTTGTATAAAGCTTGAAGAGGCTGAGTTTGAGCCCATCCTAATGAAACTGTTCCCTTAGGGTAGTGATTCTCAATACAGGATGATCCCTGCTGCCCCCTCCCCCACTCCCTCCAAGAGACATTTGGCAGTGTCTGGAGATATTTTTAGTTGTCCCAACTGAGGAGGAGGTGCTATTGGCCTCCAGTGGGTAGAGGCCAGGAATGCTGCTAAACACCCTACAGTGCACAGGATAGCCCTCCCACAACCAAGAATTCTCCAACCCCAAATATCCATGGTATTAAGGCCAAGAAATCCTGCTTTAGAGTGAATGTGAGTGAACAGCTTAGCGTGAACTGGCCTAACACCAAAGGCAAAGTCTGAAGAATTTTCAAAGTTGTGAGCTTTTTCTCTTGGGACCTTTTTCACATTTATGTGATTAAACCACAAGTTTAAAGTTGATGGTGTTAGTTATTAGCTCTGAACTGGGGAGGTCCCTGGAATGTACATGATTTGGAGCAAGTATTATAGAATTGGCTGGCCCAGCCCTTGGTTTCGTAAGACCTGCCAGAAAGCCAAGTCCTGGCAGAGTCATCGAGACACCATCACAGACTGAAATCAGTTGAAGCCACCCAAAGACTTATTAAGTTCAGATCTTTCTACCAGCAATTTATCTCTTCGAAGAAGAGTTGCATGATAGGAGATTCCAACTGGACACTCTGGACTCAACTGTCAGGGACATGGATGAAAGCAGACCTGGAACGTTTGTGCACTCTGCATGTTATATTTGTTTGTTTGTCTCTTCAGGAATGATTATGTGCTTCTCCTTTATAGCATAAGTCACCCACCTCACAGTTTACCATCGTGATTAATAGCCTGAGGTTCTCAGTCAGTCCCGTTGGGGTCCAAATCCCAGCTCTGCTTGTCGGTGAGGCTGGAAGGAGAGGGACATGCTTAGAGGGTGCCTGAGGGCAGCCAGTGAAGGGACAGTTCACAGAGGTGTGGGGAAGGTCATAGGACCATTGGGTGGAGAAGTCCCCAGAGACGAGCAGCAGTGGGGGACTATCAACACTGCTCCCACCTCCAGGCCTGGAGGAACTTGGTCCATGCCTGGGACTCAGTGAGAGTTGTAGCCTTGGGAAGGAGCGCACAGGACAGAAACTGAGGCCCCACGTGAAGAGAGTGGAGGCATAAATACTCCTGCCTGTCCTCCCTCCCTCCCAGCCTCCCGGGGCACAGAGCAGAGCAGAGGGTGGCTCTGGAGGAGCAGCTGTGAGCATCCGGCCCACTGTGTAGCCCCAGACAAGTTGCTTAACCTCTCTGGAGAGGTGTCCTCACTTCTTACATGGGGACACTAACCTTCATGCTGCCGATGTGAGGGCTCCAGAGAGTGGTGTGGACGTGGTTCCGGGGACGCAACAGGGTGTAGAAGGCACTCGGGACCCAGTACGCTGGGCCTGACATCTAGTGAGGTTTCCGGGACCAGATGAGGAGTTGGTGCTGGGCTTTTGGAGGGACAAAGAGAGCTAGCTGTTAGGAGCCGTCCTCTGCCCTGGCTGAATTCCTCAGGGCCTGCTCGCTCTCAGCTCCCTCCCGGCTTTGTGATCTGTGTGAGGGAAGTCCCAGCATCTGACTGGGCACCCTTTTATATTCTCTCAACAAAAGCAGTGAAGTTTTCCCTCTTTCCCTGTGGTTCTCATGTTGATGGGTTCCCATCCTGCTCCCATGCCCAGTCTCTCTGTTCTGTAATGTCTGTTTTCTTTGGATAAAGAATTCCCTTCAGTGGTCGTGCTCGGGTTATAGGCCCATTCCCAGGATGGTTACAACCAGGTTCCTTGTTACTTCTTTCTGAATATACTGTGGATCTCTTCCTTTCAATGATTTCTTCCACATGACCTAAATTATCCATTCCTATATCCCTTTATGCAGTTTAATTTTGATTTTTTTTCTCCTTTTTCTCCTCTCTGCACTCCCACCTTAAAATTTAATTTAAAGCCCTTTGAATCAGGTCAGTGCAGGTTCTGGCCAAATACATTTTTCTGGCCTTTGCTAAGCGCTTTCTGGCAACGCCAGGATCCCATTAGTCTGCTTGCTTAGGATGTGGTCCAGGAAGATGGGTCCTGGTTTTGGATGCCTTTTATGTTGCCAGGCATTTCTTGCCATGTCCTCCCTTCACTTCCATACTCATGCCTGCCGCGGGAAGAAGGACTACCTGGCCCCTGGCCCAGGAACTTCTCGCAACTCCTCTCCTCCTCGGCCCAGCCCCAGATCTTTACATCCTTCCTCCGTCTGAGGTGATGGGTGGGCATGGCTGGTGATGGAAAAGCTGGGGGGCCCTGGCAGCTCCTGACTTGCAGGTTTGGTTTATTGCAGTCACTTCTGACCCTGCACCAAAGGCAGGGCTTCAGGGTCCTTACAGGCATGTGCTCGGGAGTGGGTACCCTGCCCCTTCCTGCCAAACACCATGGCCTGGGCCTTCACTCTTTTCTCCCCAGCCTTGCTTTCTGAGGGCAACATGAGAGGCCTCCCCACAGAGGGGTTGTGCAGATTTAGTAGACTGTTCATGTGAGGTGTGCTCAGTTGCAGTCCTCAGATGCTGACACGCTACGTCCCCCAGTGGCTCTCTGGCGTGGGGAACAGCTTCCCATTGGCGCCATGTTTTTATTCATCATCGTCTGTTGAGCGCATGTCTGGCATTCGCTTCTTCCTCCTTGGTCTCTGTCTGCAGGGTTTGTTTCCTGGACTGTGTGCTCCACACGACTGAGGAGCTTCATCCATAGCACCAGGCATGTGTCAGCTGTCCCAGCGGGAAGTATTTGCCTGTGTCTACCTACAGCTGCCATCACTACCCTCAGCGTGACATCCCAGCTCCTCACCCCACCTTGCAAGGCCCCTGCCAGAGCTCCAACACCAGGTCGCTTTCCTTCCTCCAGACTGGCCCATGCCGGTCTCTGCACATGCTCTTCCCTCTGCCCAGAACATTCTCGTGTCCACTTTTCCCCCTTTGAACTCATTTTCCTCCTTGGAGACCCTGCCTAAATGTCCTTTTGGCCCAGCAACTTATGTTTCTTCCCAGGCCTTGCCAAAGTCCCTTGCCATACCACCCCCAGCCCCCCAGGGCACCATGCTTTTGCTTTTAGCGCACCGTCACGTGTATAGATACGTTTAACTGTGTCTGGGTGAGCCAAGGGGCTGGGATTTCCATGTTCATTGGTGGTAGGGTTCCCCCACCTCTGCCATGCAGAGGCCATGGCCAGGCACATAGGTTCTCTTCGCTCCTCTGTAATCCCTATGATGACAAGCACTGGGTCTGTCGCTTGTGTCACTCATGTATCACTGTGTCTTTCGCCACCAACACCATTGTTAGGCTAGAGAAAGCTCATTTAATACAAGGACGGGCAATAGTGGGAAGTTGTGAGCAGTTTCCACCCCTAGGTGTTGAGAAATGCCTTAGCTCTCTTTAGGGCTCCTCCTGGACACTCATAGGATACGGTTCCTCCTGCTTCCTGGGCACTCCGTGAGGGTAGATGATACCTTTTCCCTGTCTGCCCAGAGTGGGGCAGCCTGGCAGAGCATAGTGACTCAAGGAATGGGTGTGTATGTGTGGATGGGGTGCTGGTGAGAGAGGTCTTGATGAAGGAGAATGGGAAAGGGGAGCAGAAATGCTCTGGAACTCGGGGTGCAGTCTGCAGGAGCTTTCTGGGTGTCAGCGAAGCCTTTGTGAGCAGATGTCAGTCCAGTACTGTGCTGGGGGCTCGTGGACACGAGAGGAAGGTCAGGTCTCAGCCCTCGGGGACCTTTTGCCCTTGTCATTCCTGTGTTTGGTTAATGCAGCTGCAGAAGGGCCCTGCCATGGATCCGGGCTGCTCCTTCCAGGGGACCCCTGTCACTTGTTATCCAGTGCCTTCTCTTGGGTGCCCGGCTACGTACCACTGTGATCCCCGTTGATGGGTTTTTACGTCCCGTTTCCCTAGCCAAGGAGCGAGCCCTCTGAAAGCCGGGATGTGTGTTCTGCCAGTGACAAGTGTGCCGCCTGGCATGTGTGGGACAGGTATTTGTCAGGAAGGAGCAGCGATATGTGTTTGCTTTCACACCGTCGCTCTCTAGCTTCACTGGTTTTGCTTGACTCAAATGTGTGTGAATATTATTTGTCCATCGCTAGGACAACCTCACGTGCCACGGATTTGCAGTCAGGCCTCGTGATGCTGAGTCTGCATTCTGGTCAGGAGGCGCTTTTGGAGATGGCTACCTCCCCAGAAGTAATGACACAGAGAAACCACCTGGTGGTCGGATCACACACAGAAATGACTCCACGAAGTGAGGCCCCAGTATGGGGGGGGGTGAAATTGCTTAGTGTTTTAGCCACAAGAATGCATGGCTCTCTAGCATGTGCATGTCCATTACCACACCTGTCCAGACTGCCCCTGCTCATCAGGGGCCAGAGTTGCTGCTTCCATGGAAGGAAACATGATGGTGGCGTGCGCGTGGGCTGAAGTCACACCGCCACCAAATCATGGGTCTTTCCTACTTCGTGTGCCTAGTCTCCTGGGGATGGAGAGTAGACACAGGCTTATGGCAACCCACTGCACCCATCTCCCTGTCAGTGATAAAGCCCCATGGAGGCACCCCAGCCAGTGTTCGCCAGATGCTCACCAGTTAAAACTCAGATGCCTGCCACATGCTAGACTGTTGGAAACACGTTTTCGTTTTGATGTGGCTATTCTGCAGTGAATGTGCGCAAGGACATATGCCTTCTGTCAACCAACGGATGACAGTGGTATTGGTAACGCGGTGCTTCCGCCCTGCTCGTAAATGAAGGAGTGTTTGTAGCTCCTTGCTAAATATTTTATTATCAGATGAAGAAATCGCCATAAAAATTCCTCTGATACCAAGGGGAATTTTTCTCAAGGATGTATTCACTCTTTTTTTTTTTTTAAGATTTTATTTTTTATTTATTTGAGAGAGAGAGAGACAGCGAGAGAGGGAACACAAGCAGGGGGAGTGGGAGAGGGAGAAGCAGGCTTCCCGCTGAGCAGGGAGCCCGATGCGGGGCTCGATCCCAGGACCCTGGGATCATGACCTGAGCCGAAGGCAGACGCTTAACGACTGAGCCACCCAGGCGCCCCAAGGATGTATTCACTCTTTACCGGTGCTCAGCTCAGTCTTTGCTTTTGAGGAACAGTGTCGGACAGTACCACGCTTAGATATGTGGGCTCACGGTTGTATGTCCTTCGGTTTCCTCCTGCTACTGCCCAGCAGCACATCTCGGCCTAGAAACTTTGTCCTCATATCACCAGTGCTTGGGGACACCCAGCCGGGGCAGCCAGTAGACAGCAGAGGGCCTTTGCTGCCACGGCCTGCCTTCCTCCTGGCTCCCAGGGAAGCAGGTTCCTTTACTAGACTGGAAGATATGCAACCTGTCATGAAGCCACAGGCAGGTGGAAGGGAGAGGCTCTCTGACCTCTACACTCAGTTCCTACCTGAAGGGCACTGGAGAGACTCTCCTGGAGGAGTCACTCTTCCTTTGGTGGTTGGAAGTTACCCAAGAACATAAGGAGAAGCTGACGTTGCGCCTTCCCCAATTCCCTCTTTCTCAGAGGAAGGCAGCCTGAGAGAAGATGAGGGGTGGGCGAACTGGACCCCGGGAGTCCTGGCAGAATGACTTCTGGCTGGGAAGCTGAGGGCAGCTGGGCTCCCTGCCCAGTGAGGCCTGAGCTCTCCTCTCCCGTAGGAATGGCACTGCCTGGCCTGCTGGAGGGCCTCTACTGCTAATTCCATTGCCAGCCATCCCCCCTCACCTGAGCCAGCAGGTTGCCTCCACAGAGGGAGCACCCTGATCTGCTTGTCCTCCTGGGGTCTGGGCAGGTCTCCTATAGTTCCTGCCCCATGCAGATCCTGCTGAATTTCTGTATTTGTGTAGCATATGCCTAGGGCTTGAGCACACGCTCTTGGGGCACACTGCCATGAGTCCAGCAATGTGGTTTTGTCCAGGCCTGAGGATCACTCTCTCAGGAGTGACCTGTCTCCCTCTGGCCTTCACATGTGGCAGTTCGCTCAGAATTTTCTGTATTCTCAATCATTTTGCTACCCATATACAGTGCACAGCTGAGAATTTTGCTCAGTAAAACCATGCAAAGCCATACTGTGCCATTCTCCTGTTCTGTAGAGGAGTCACACATGGGAGCATGAACATTTGACCTTGCTATGAGCATCAAATTTCCAGCCTTGATAGGTTTACAAATAGTCCGCTGTCTGCAATTCTCCTGAACAACTTTCAAAATCATGGGCTAATCAAATTATGAGCAAACCTAATTCAAGCAAAGGGCGACAGTCCTCATTGGTTTGGCTACCGATAAAACATAGGGCAGCTCCTGGCGCGTAACAAATTACCACAGTGATTCAAAATAGACCCATTCATTATCTCACAGTTTCCGTAGGTCAGAAGTCCAGCAGGGTATAACCGGGTGCTCAGCCCTGGGTATGATGACGCTTCGCTCAAGGCTGTGGCTGGCCTGTCTTTCACTGGGAGGCCCTGGGAAGAATCCACCTCCAGGTTCATTTAGGTTGTTGGCAGAAGTCAGTTTCTTGGGCTCACAAGCCCAAAGTCCCTGTTCTTTATTTTATGTTGGCCAGGAATTACTCTCAGCTCCTAGAGGCCACTCACATTCCATGTCCGTCACATCACTCCTCCATCTTTAAAGCCACATGCTTCTAATCTCTCTGACTTTGTTTTTTTTTGTGGCCAACCAGAAAGCACTGTGCTTATAAAAGTCTCACCAGATTGTATCGGGCCCCTCTAGATAATCTCCACATCTTAGAGTCAAGTGGCTCTAAGTGCCCGATCCCTTCCCAGCAGCGTCTAGAGGAGCGTTTGGCTGAATGGCCAGGGGATGGGAATCCTGGGGGCCATCTTTAGAAATCTGCCCACAACAAGCAGCAGAGAGAAATCCACCTCATGTCTACTTTCACACCTCACTTGACATTGCCGAGAAATTCCTGTTGTGATTATAATCTCCATTGTTGTCTCCACCAGCGAGTGCTGGGGATCCTGAGCCTGGACCGGAGGCGGAGGCGGGGCAGGGTACGGATGAGGCTAGCCCGGAAGTAGCGCCAGCCCGCGTGGGAGCGGAGAAGGAAGTGGAGCAAGCGCTGGAACAAGAGCTGGAAGAGCGGGCCTCTCTCAGTGAGAAAGAGAGGCAGAGTGAGGAGGTGAACGAGAAGGACAACTGCTCTGCCTCCAGCATCTCATCCTCCAGCAGCACGTTAGAGAGGGAGGAGAAGGAGGACAAGCTCTCCAGGGACAGGGGAACTGGTAATACAGCCCCTTTTCTCAGTAAATACGTTCCAGGGACCACTGGGTGGGGGACTTGGTTTGCTGGCCACTGAGATGACCCTGCTGGCTCAGCTCACTCACTGGGCTGTGTCCCCTGGTGTCGGGAGGTGAAGGGCATGGCCACACTGTGGACAGCCCTCAGCTTCCTGCCCCATGGGACGGTGGCCCCCATGCCCTGTGCCATGCCGTTATACCATCACTTTGACAGGTGGGGAAAGGGCCCAATAATGAGGACAGCAAAGGACTTTTCCTGAGGAATGAGTCCCAAAAGAGAACTTCCTCATTTCCTTCTAATTGCTTGTTAATAGTAAATGTAGCTTTTTTTCCGAGTTAAATTGAGACATACGTCATGTTGCTATCTGCCCCCTCGGAAGTTTCTTTAGTGAAGTGTGCTAAGCCATTATGATGGACACTGCAGACCACAGCAATTTGTTTGTTAAAATGAACTGAATGAGTACTTCTAGAAAGTGGCAGTTCAAAGTGTGCTGAAGTCAGTTTGATGTACTCTAGTGGAATATACATGATTTAAGTAACTTTCTACAGTCTGCTCAGGGCTGCTCTTTTGTTAGAAAGTATCTGCTTTTCTTTATGAAATTAGATCCTTTTGGCATTATAGCTGATATTCATTCAGTTCATCTGTGTCATGGCAACTATATGATGAGAGACCAAATGGAATGTTAATCCTCACTGGGGACTCGGGGAGGGTGCCACAGAGGATTATAGGAATTGTAAAGGATTCATATAATCATTTGAATTATGGTTCACATGCAACACCATAGGGTTGGTTTTCCTGCCCACGACTTGCATGCTGTTGAGATGACAGCCACCTCTCTCAACTAACACCCTCCACCAGGGGAGGCATGTCTTACTAGCCAGACTTCATTAACTTACAGGCTGATACACACACAAGGAGCCTATGTCTTGGGCCCAAAGTGCATCATGAAGGCTCCACAAGGGCTTGCCAGCTGGTGACATGACCCATGCATGGCTCATTAGCTCACAGATTAAGAATACATGGTCTCTGAAGCATGTATGTGTGAATGAAAATTGAATGAATGAATGGAGCTATAATGCCTGCCATGAGACCTATCAATCAATGTCTTAGTCCTAGTTGATATTTGAGTTTTTACCAGCCATATTAATAAGTTTTATTCTTTATATTGCTGGTCATTATGATGCACTGAAGAAGAACTGAAAGACTTTATTAGTTTGCATCTTAGTAATTATTGCATTGAAAATCTCGTGTCTGTTTGGTTGAAGATGTATGTGCTAGAAGGTAGTACATATATTGATATTTACTTAATTTTCTTTCAAAGCCAGATGGCAGTTAGTCTCCCAAATTGTACTTGTTAGTATTCACATTTAATGTGATTAGGGTCACAGTGCAGGGGGTCAGGTCGTGTAAATCTTCTTGATCAGTTTGGTCTTAAATCATGTTTTATTATAAATAGCTGTAGGAATTATTCGTCATCGCTAGGTTTAGGAAGCCTAAACCATATCAACAAGTTGGGTTAGTGAAAAGAAGCCAAGGAACAGAACTTTCTTGGATCAGGATTGTCCAATATTTTTCCAAATAAGGGCAACTTTCCAAAAATGGAGACTCTACTCCCAGTGAAGAACCATTGACTTTCTACCAAAAGCTGGTGGTGTCCAAGAGTATTGACTCAGGAATTAGGGCTTTGCAGTGATTTTTTTTTTACTGCTTCAGTCTGGGGCTATTAAAAGATGCGATGATCATGTTTATTTGTTGTAGCTTCTTAGCTCCTAGAAAATCCCACTGCTCCCAGGCACCATCAGCAGCTGTAAAGTCAGGCAGCTCTTACCTTTCAGAGTGTTCTCAAATCACAAAAGCAATCATAATGATCCTAATGATTGTATCCATTACTCAGAAATGAATCTGTAGGGTTTGAAAGAGTCTCAACTTATTCTGGTTGTGTGGCTTTTTCTTTTTGTTTCGTATGTTCTGCTCCATGGTGTTAGTGTGAGAGGTTTTATTGTAGCATTTGTTACACTTTGCTGTAATGCCTTATATAACTGTCCTTTACCTCCACTTGAATGTAAGCTTTGTGAGGATGGGGATGTCTGTCTTGTTCATTGTGAGTCCTCACTTCCTAGCTATAGGACTGAACATAGTAAAGGCTCAAAAAAACCACTGATGAATAATTGAATGAAGAGGCATCTGGCTAAGATGGAGCAGCTCTATTGTAACCAGTTCCTTCCTTTTACAACTAAACTAGGAACACCCTGGGCATAACACAACAATCAACCATAGGAGGACTCTGAAAATTGGAAAGAAGGCAGACTGTCTAAGGACCTTTGGACTTTAATGACATGGCAGTGAAGCTCTAAGTAAATCCTATTCCCATAGCCAAAGAATTGGGAAAAGGATTGCCTAACAGAACAGATAATCTTTTTGGCTATAAATACATTGCCCTACCCTAGAAAATTACTAATGGAAAATCTGCTACTATCCTAATGCTCCCCCACCTGGTAGTTTCAGTGGGACCAAAGACGAAGTGATCTTCTATAACCTCCACTCCATGGAAACAGGGGTGACACAGTTCCCATTCTCCCCTCCCTCCAACTCTGTGGTGTCAGTGGGACTCAGGAGGGAGCTAGTCCTCTATCCCCTGCCCAATAGAAGCCGATAGTGCTCTCTTATTTCCTTGCTGGGGTAGTTCTGGCCTAATGGAGAACTGATATTCTATCCCCTATGGGGCAGAAGCAAGTGGCATCCCAGTTCCCCTATTGGGGTAGTGTCAGTGGGGTCCTATAGAGATCTGAGCTTACACCTTCACCCAGTAGGAGAGAGACTTGAGGCAGTGGAAGAGGACTAACCACCATTCTATTGCCCCTGCCCTCCTTCTCTGACACCAGCTGGGCCCAGCAAGGAGCTCAGTCTCTATCCCCACCTGGCATAAAAAAGGTAGAATGATGTGGTTGGAGGTAGAACTAGGCTTCAATCTATTCTCCCCAACCCAGAATCAGTAGAGACCAATGGGAAGGTGAACCTTCACCTCCACTTGCAGGCAATGTGAGTAAGTGTTCCACTTTCACTGGGAGGATGCCAGTGGGGTCAAGGGGCTGCTGCACCCCCACCCTGCCCATCTGCAGTGAGGGTGAGTCAGCCCTCTTGCTGGGGTGGTGACAGTAGGACCCAGTAGGGAGCTGAACATCTACCCCCACCAAGACCTGTACACCACAACTAAACAGGGTGAGCGCCTGCTGAAAGAGAAAACATGATCCAAAGTCTAGCAAGTAATCCCCAAAATATCCAGGACACACTCTAAAATCACTTATCATATCAAGAACTAGGGCAATCACAACCTGAATGGGAAAAGACAAGCAACAGATGTCAACACCGAGATCAGCTGGATGTTAGAATTATCTGACAAGATAATTTTAAAGCACCCATCATGATAAGGCTTCAGTAAACAGTTCAAACATTCAGGAAACACATGAAAGAAATGAAATATCTTAGCAGAGATCGAAGATATTAAAAAGAACCAAAGAGAAATTATAGAACTGAAAAATACAATGACCAAAATAAAATACTTGCTGGGCTCCGTAGTAGATTGGAGACAATAAAGGAAATAATCTGTGCAGTTGAAAACAGATCAGTAGAAATTACCAAATCTGAATAACAGAGGGGAAAATAGACTAAAGAATGAACAGAACCTCAGGGACCTGTAAGACTGTATCAACAGAACTAACATTCATTTCATCAGAGTCTGAGAGGGAGAGGAGAAAGCCTGCAGGGCTGGGAAAATACTTGAAGAAATAATGACTGAAAATTTCCCAAATTTGGCAAAAAGCATACACCTCCAGATTTAAGAAGCTAAGCAAATACTAATGGGGATAAATCCAGAGAAATTCACACCAAAACAAATGATAAGCAAACTTCTGAAAATTAAAGATCAAAAATAAAAAATCTTGAAAGGGAGTAGGAAGAAAAATGTGTTACCTATAGAAGAACACCAATTCAAATGTTTCATCTGAAACATGGAGGTGAACAGGAAGGGGCGCAGCATTTGTCAAGTGCTGAAAGACTAGAATTATCAACCCTGAATTCTGGATCCAGTGAAAGTAGCCTTTAAGAATGAAGAGAAAATGAGGACATTCTCAGTCAAAGAAAAACTAGGAGAATTTGTCACTAGCAGGCCATTCTTTTTTTTTTTTTTTTTAAAGATTTTTTTTTTTTTTTTATTCATGAGAGACAGAGCGAGAGAGAAAGGCAGAGGGAGAAGCAGGCTCCCAAGGAGCAGGGAGCCCAATGCGGGATTCAATCCCAGGACCCTGAGATCATGACCCGAGCCGAAGGCAGACACTTAACCATCTGAGCCACCCAGGCACCCACTAGCAGGCCATTCTTAAAGAATGGCCAAAGGATGTTCTCTGAACAGAAAGAGAATGATGACAGAAGAAGGCTCGGAATTTGGGGAAAAAAAAACAACAATGGAATAGGTAAAAATAGTAAATAAAAAAGACTATCTTTTGCCTCATAAGTTTCTTAAATCATATGTGATGGTGGAAGCAAGAATTAGAATGTGATGTGTTGTGCTCAAGTATGTAGAGGAAATACTTAAGACAATACTGTTTTTAAAGTAGGGAGGGTAAAATGATCTAAATGGAATTAAGGGTTCTATGCTTCAAAGTAGTAGAACATCAATACCAGCACACAGAGAAGTTAGTGTTTATATCGTAATTCCTAGAGCAACTGCTAAGAAAATTATATGAAGCAGTGTACTCAAAAACAGTAAAAATCAAATTGAAATTCTAAAAATATTCAGGTAACCCACCTGTGACCCAAAAAGGAGAAACAGGAACTAAAACAAAGGGAACAAACAAAAAATAAAGAGGCAGACTGAAGCCCTAACGTAATACTTTATTTTTTTTCTTTTAAAGTAGTTTCTATACCTAACATGGGACTCGGATCCACAACCTCAAGATTGAGAGTCACATACTCTACCAACTGAGCCAGCCAGGTGCCCCAATAATCACTTTAAATTAAAAGACGGAGATTTGCAGAGTGGATAAAAATATAACCCAACTATATGCCATGTATACAAGAATCCTTTTAAACATAAGGGTATAGGTAGATGGAAAGTTAAAAGTTGGGAAAAGATATACCATGCTACCATTAATCAAAGGAGAGCAGGAGAGGCTATATTAATATCGGATAAAGTAGACTTCAGAGCAAAGGAAATTACTAGAGATAAAGAAGCAACACTACGTAATGATCCAAGAAGGCCTAAGTAAATAAAAAGAGTAAGGGAGAAAACCAGCACTTTTTTTTTTTTTTTTAAGATTTTATTTATTTATTTGACACACAGAGAGAGACAGCGAAAGAGGGAACACAAGCAGGGAAAGTGGGAGAGGGAGAAGCAGGCTTCCCTCTGAGCAGGGAGCCCGATGTGGGGCTCGATCCCAGGACCCTGGGATCATGACCTGAGCCGAAGACAGAGCCACTTAATGACTGAGCCACCCAGGTGCCCCAAAAACCAGCATTTAAAATATTACCTGATTGTGTCCTTTTCTTTTTCCTTCTCCACTTTATGTGTTGCAGTCTCCTGACGTCAAAGCAGTCTTCCTGTTTACAGGACTGTCCGGCCAGTTGTAGGGACTCCAGATACCCAAATTTTCCCATCATGTCCTCAAATGCTGTCTCCTCCCTCTTTGATGGTGGTTGTCTCCTAAGTGTATTCTTTGAAACCTGCAAGAGGGTTCAAGAGCTCCTTGTTCGGGTATTGGTCCTTTGGTGAGGTTAGGTCACTGCTGAGCAGAGGACAAAGCTACAGAGGAAACAGAGCACCAGGGGACCTTTGTGCTCCCCAATAATGCCTCCTCTAAGATCAAGGCAGGGCCATGGGAGAGACCAGTGTCCCTCCCAGCATGTTTGATTGGGCCATTCTCCTTTGGTGGAACAAAAGCTACATCGATGCGCATGTCCGTGGCCTAGGTCCCTGCCATCCCCCAACACAAGTATCCACAGAGGCCTTGGGTATATGATGGAACTCACATCCTGAATGCCTGCCAAACAGCCCTGCTGGCCCTTAGGAAGCAAACTCAGAGGAATAACATTCCTGACCATTCACTGATTCATTGATTCATCCTAGATGCTGGGAGTACAACAGTGAACAACAGCAACAACGAAACCCCAATTCCTGCTCTTACAGAGTTTACATTCCAATGAAGAGGACGTTTTAACAATTGTAATTGTTCCAGTGGTAGGACAAAGGCAGCAATAAAATAAATAAGGAAAATGAGGCAGTAATAAGTGCTCTGGTGACGAATGCCAGAAAGGGCGATAAATGGCTCTGGGGAGAGGGAGGGTGTGCTGCACAATTTTAAGTAAGGTGGTTGGGGAGGACTTCACTGGGAAGATACTGTTTGAGCAAAGACCTAAAAGGAGGTTGAGAAGCAGATTGTGTGGTTAAATGGGTGCCGTTTGTCCTGGGATGGGCAAAGGCCCTGAGGCCAGACCATGCCTGGTGAGGTCTAGGAAGGTCAAGCAGCTACTGTAGCTAAAGAGGTCCAGTTCACCAAGAAAATTAAGGTGGGTTCATGCAAGGCTTGGGAACATTGAAAAGTCACTGGTTTTTTACTTGGTGAAATGTGGCAGCATTAGAAGTCTTTGAGCAGAAAGATCTGATCAGACATTTTAACACATGGCATTGCGTTAAGAACTGATTCTCGAGGGACGTGCATGGAAGTTGGGACCAGCTAAGGGACATCCCTGCAGTGTTGCAGGCAAGAAACCATGCTGGCTCAGACCAGGACCATGGCAGGGCAGGTGATGAGAAAAGTGGGTGGATTCTGGATGTGACTTGAAGATTTAGCTAACTGGACACCCTGCTGTGTTAGATGTGCCCATGAAAGAACAGGAGGAGTCCATTGACTGAGATGTTTGGAATTGACAGCAGGATGGATGAAAGTTGCCATGTCTGAGATAGGAAAGGGCTGCAGGAGAAGCAGGTTTGGAGAGGGGGTGGGGATGAGGGCAGAGGTGGTAGCTAAAGCCAGAAGACTGGATGAGATGGGAAGTGTACAAGGACACAAGAGGTCCAAGGACATTTAAAGGGCAAAGATAAGGAGGAACTGGCATAGGAGATTGAGAGAGAGCAGCCAGAGAAAAGGCAGCAAACCAGGTGAGTACAGTGTCCTAGAAGTCACCCGAAGGATATAAGTAAAGGAGGGAGTGAGCTGCTGGGTCTAGTGTAGCACCAAAGTCTTCGGCCACCTGGGAAGGAGCAGCTTTGAAAGGTGGTGAGAGCAAAAACTTCATTAGACTGGGTTCAAGAGAGAGAATAAGAAAAACTGGAGCAGTGAGACAAACAACTCTGATAAGCAGCTTTACTTTAAAGGAAAGGAGAAAAGTTGGATTATAGCTGAGGGCTAAGTGGAGTTGAGTTTTGTTTTTTTTTTTTAAGATGGGTGAAATTATACCATGTTTATATGCCAGCAGGAAGGTCTAGTGGGAGGAGCATGGGAAATGCAGGACAGAGAACCGCAGGAATGGCTTCCAGATGCACATGTGGAGTGGTTGATTCTGCTGAAGGGGATGGTTTATCGGTAGTCACAGGAGGAAGGCCATGGTTGGGGTTCAGGTGTGGGTGGCGGGGGCGGGGGGAGGTTGGATGAGACCCTGGAAGATCTCCTCTGACTTATTCTGTTAAGCTGTTGAACTAGGAAGCAAGGCTATGCTGGTGTGCAGATGAGATGGTGGGGAAGTTAGAGGAGAGAGGGGAGGTGGGAAAAGTCCCCCAGGAGAGGTCATGGATGAGGCTGCCAGGCAGCATTAAGGGTTTCCTGAAGACTGGTGCCCATGGACTTAAGGTATGACCAGTGACTTGGTTTGTGTGTTTCCCCAGGTATTTGAGCTGCACTGATGCAGATGCAGAGTGTGGGGGGGGAAACAGACATAACTCCGCAGCCTTTCCGACACCTGTCCTATGGTGGGCGAGGGAGCATCTTCCTTGCCTCCCTGTGTCTAGTTAGGACAGAAGCCCCTTAGTTATCTGTGGCTCAGTGGGTCCTGACCCACTGTCATGGGTGGGCAGGAAGAGTGAGGAAAACAGTCCCATGAACCAGGGTGGGAGCCAAGAGTGGTATCCTACCTACAAGAGTCTTGGGCCCTGGAACAAGTCATTGAGACTTTGATGCAACGTCTCTTCCTGGTCAAGAGCATCCTGTCAGCTGTGACCACCTGCCTCTTAAATTGCTTTATTTCAGTGTCTTCTCTGAAGTCACTCTGTGTGTAAGGCCTCCGTTATTACCTAACTGCTTTCTCATGAGATTGAGGCACCTGCCACTTGCTCACTTTGTTTTTTTCCTCTCCTGTACGCTTTCAGGTCTGTGGTCGGCGGGTGTTCAGGATGCCGGTGTAAATGAACAGTGTGGCGACATCCTCACCAACAAACGGTTCATGCTGGACATGCTGTATGCCCATAACAGAAAGTCCACGGATGACGAGGAGAAGGGGGAGGGGGAGAACGGGAGGACTGAGCCGGGTGCGGAGGCGGTGGCCAGCCTGGCTAGCAGGATATCCACCCTGCAGGCCAACTCTGTGGCCCAGGATGACAGCGTCAGGAGGGTGGACGTTGGCTGTCTGGACAATCGGGGCAGCGTGAAAGCCTTTGCTGAGAAATTCAACAGCGGGGACCTAGGGAGAGGGTCCATCTCCCCTGACGCCGAGCCTAATGACAAGGTCCCAGAGAAAGCATCCGCACAGCCGAAGACGGAATCTGACTATATCTGGGACCAGCTCATGGCCAACCCGAGGGAGCTCAGAATCCAAGACATGGATTTCACCGACCTGGGGGAGGAAGATGATGTGGACGTCCTGGACGTGGACCTGGGTCCCAGGGAGGCCCCGGGGCCACCGCCCCCACCCCCACCCACCTTTCTGGGTTTGCCGCCCCCGCCCCCACCGCCCCTGCTGGACAGCGTACCTCCCCCTCCAGTCCCCGGTAATTTATTGGCTCCTCCTCCAGTAGTCAACGCTCCTCAGGGCTTAGGGTGGCCCCAGGTCCCCCGGGGTCAGCCGGCATTCACCAAGAAAAAGAAGACCATCCGTCTCTTCTGGAATGAAGTGCGGCCGTTCGAGTGGCCATGTAAGAACAACCGGCGCTGCAGAGAATTCCTGTGGTCAAAACTGGAACCCATCAAGGTGGACACTTCCAGGCTGGAGCACCTGTTTGAGTCTAAATCTAAGGAACTGTCTGTCTCTAAGGTACGGCTAGCATCCCGAATGCTTCTTGACTTAAAGAGTTCCTTTCCGCTGTTGAGTAGGGCTGAGAGATCTGTTGTATTTAAAAATCCCTTCGTGCTGCTTTGGCTATGTGGTGGGGGAGAAAAAGGCGGACGGTATAAAAATCTGACCTTTTAGAGATTAGTCTGTGCCCTACGCTAGAGGTAAGCTGCATGAGTACAGGACCCTTGATTGGCTAACATGGACGGCAGCCTACAAACACCATTAGGGAAAGTAGCTTTCAAAGAACCAAATAACCGAAAAGACAGAATGATTCACCAGGGAACATTAGCATAGCCCAGTCATAGACGCTGACATTAACTGGAGGAAAGTCATCTTGCAAATTTATCAAACACATGGACTTTATCCATGGGTCTATTTACTCTTACCTTGATTGATTATAGTTGATGGTAGTAGTAATTGGGACCTCAGCTGTAAGCACTCTGTGTAAGCACACAGTAAGCACACGGTAATTTAGAGTCTGCAAGGCTTACCTGCAAGAACTTACCATAAATTAGTTTTAGCTCCATGTGTTCCATTTATCAGCATTTTGGGTGAGTATAAAGCTACCTGAGTTGGGATCCCCGACCTGCCAGTCAAGTACCAATTCTGATTCACAAAGTATGTGCAGCATCCTCAGGACAAGAGTGTCCTTCAGACAAGGGGCCAGGTGACAGGGTCAGTGCCTGGAGGGGGTGCAGGAGTAGGGCTGCTCTTCCTGAGTTGACCTTTACCCTGGTGTCAGTTTCTACCCAGTCTCAGCAAGGATGTGAATCTAAACTATTCCAGCCTCAGGAATCCGCCCGCGTCAGAATTAAAGCTTCCTCCTGCTTATAAATCCAAACAGCTAGGATCCAACAAAGCAAATCATGTCCTGTCAGTGCTGTCCTTCAGCTGAAAGTAGATCCCCCTTTTGTCCTCTCTAGGAAATGACATCGAGGAAAGTGAGGTTGGGCACCCGCTCTGTGTGTCCGTCTCCTGACTTTGCCAGGACTGGTGACATGTGGTGCTGAGCCACCCACACGCCCCCTTCGGTTCTTCCAGCGCAGCCCGGCATTTGGGAGAAGACAGGCCTGGCTGGTTAAAAGAGCAGTCTCAGGTGGCCCAGGGTTACCCAGGGCCTGCCCTCCCTCACACCACTCTCCAACCTACGGATCTAGTTGGCTGGTCTCCCTCAGCCACCACCTCCCACGTGGGCTCATCTGGCTGGTGCGCCCTCTGGGCTTCCCCTGGTTGCTCAGCACCCGTAGGTTGCTGGCCCTTGACTTGGGTGGGAGGAAGAAAAGGGAGTATTGGTTTGGCAATGAAGTTACTTCTGACTTCATTTTTACAAAGGAAATAGCAAAATTAAAAGCTTCACTGAGAGAACCCAAAACGGGCAGTCCACTTGCCTCCCTCCTTCTCGTGGCCCTACTCTGGTTGGTGACAAGAGTCTGGTCAGTGCCCTCTCAGTAGCCCGAAGTTCCATTCTTGCTTGAAGTAGGTCGTGACCTCATAAAATACTTCATTGCCTGGCTAAAGGACAAATGTTTGCCTAGTTTTTATGAGGTGAGAGCATAAGAGAAAAGTAATAGTATATTGAAAAATTTACCAAATGGATTCAAGTATGTTCTTCAGTGGGACCCAGAAACCCATACCTTTGTTCTTTGGGCGGGGCCGGGGGGGCGGATAAGAAATGTGAGCAGGAACTAATTCACAAATGTTACAAAAGGTGAAAATGCACATTAAAATACATCACATTGGAGAGTTGAATCCCTTAAGTGTACATTAGCAATGCAGATATAACCAATTTTACTTCTGTTTCTAATCCTTGACTGTGATTTTCATAAAACACAGCTGTAAACAGCCACTTCCGAATTCTGGCTTATGAGAAGTTTTTCATTAAACACAATAGCGAGCAACACAAATAAAATGGAATAGACTTCACAAGCCAGCACAGAGCAGAGGGAACTGGTTTTGGGTTTTGTCAGAAAACTTATAGCAGACCAGAGTTCCAGAACATTCTTATGACCAGGTCACCCCCAAGATAAAGATTCATGTTCCAGATCCAAGGCTGGGTGACCACTTAGTGGAAATAAGTACAGAAAAATATGCTTTTGTATTTCCTTTCCAAATAGTTTTTGGAACTGGAGCTATTTTTCTCTCTCAGCAGGAAATATACATAGCTTTTTAGTAAGATGACTTTAATTATGTTTTGTGGAGAAAGGCAGAAATCCTGTGCTAAATTTCATCATGTTGTGTTTCTACTGCTGGTCTGAGGTGTGGCAAATCACAGAGGAAATCATAGAAGTGACCCCAGAGAAAGATGTCAGGGCAGAAAGCCCCTGGAGATAAGGGGAAATACCCCTGTGGACCTGGCATCATCCTGAGGAGTCCCCAGGAAGTGGTCTTCAACCTGTGTGCCTAATCAAGAGTAGCAAAGCCCCTCCTGCTCCCAAAAGGCAGTTTTTAGATCTTAAGTTACAGACAGATTCAGACAGGTGTGAAGTGGAAGAGGAAACGGAAGGAAGGAAGAGACTTGGTTTCCCCTTTGGGGACTCAATCCTGTCTTACTCCCTTGGGCTTGTTAGGTTTATTATGGAGAGGGAGCTCCAAAATGGGTTTGGAGAAATTTTTTCAACTTTATTTACCCTGGCATTTCAAAGTATATCAGAAACAATTAGCAGTGACTTGTTAAGAAAATTCAGAGAATGAGGATTTATTTGGTCTGGGGTGAGCCCCAGCCTGGGTTATTTTTAAAGGCTCCCCAGGGACTCAACCAAAGTTGTACACCACTGATTTAAAGTGAAAAATGAGGCACCAATGAGGAGGGCATTGATCCCCTCCACCACCACTCTCCATGTTGACTCCCCCACCCCCTACCCTACTCCGTTTTATTCTCCCCCAAGAAGAGAGTCAAGTTTTCCTACCCAGTATTCTAGTTCAGGATGTACAGAAATGTCATTTTATTTAACATTGCCCTCAGAAAACTGAATTCTCTCTGGAAGTTCAAAACCCAGCATTGGGACTTAAGTGGGCTGACCATACATCTGGTGTACCCAGGTTGGCCCAGGTGTATGCCTGAAGAGCACAATCCCTTGCTCCCTCAGGGGTCTCCTGGTTAGGGTACTAGACACACTCCGTTGCCATGCGAAATGTAGCTGTTTTGCAGCTGGCCTCAGCTATAGAAGACTACTGCAGAAGAATGGGGAAATTAATACTTTTTTTCCTAAGCTTCATGATAAGGCTAGCCTATTCTGACAAGTTCCTCAGAGACTCCATGCCTAACTACGGGATTTTCAGTCTTTATTTAGACATCGTTGGTGATGTTGTTGCCTTAATGCTCGCCCATGTGTATCGGTCTCCCTTGTTACAGGACTTAGGAAAATTCCACAGTTGTCACATCTTTATGACATCTGTATCGTGGCCTCATTGTCATTGTCACTTTCTCAACAGACAGTTTTGAAAATATCCTCTGGCGTCACTCTTCTGGCAGTTAGCGGGGAGTGAGGAGGGATGATTGATCGTCATAAAGCCCGTGCTTTGCTGAGCCAGACCCAGGGGCTGCGACAGTGATGCTGAGAAGTGTTTTGAGAGGTCATGCATTTCATGGGAGTGTTCTCCAGCTTAGGGCTGTTCATCTAACAAATCACATCCTGAGCACAGTTTCTACGTTCAGTTACAGCACCATCTGGGTAACAAGTTCTATACACTGAATATCCACTCTTTGAAGGTTGCATCCTTTATTTCTAGTAAAATCAATCTTTAAAAATTCAAAGGAGTGACTCTTCAGGGCCGCATCAGGAGACTGGAAACCAAGCCCTGTTTACCTGCCCAGATTGCATGCCTCCACACCTGTCCCCTCTCCCCATCCCCCTGCACTTCTCATTTCATACTCACCCCTCATGAGGAGTTTTCTGCCTTCACTGGAGCCCTACTCCGGACCTTGGTCCTCCCTACCGTGGTGTGCCACAGACAGAAGCCCCAGGACTGTGTGGAGAGGAAGAGCCAGGTTTTCTGTTTTATTTCCAAGAGCCACACCCATGATGTGGTTTCGTGGTGTTAGCTGTGGCAGGACGTGTGTCCGTGTCTTCAGGGGTCAGCTGCACCCAACCCCAGAGCCTCCCATGCTGCTTTACCCCTGAGTGTGGAAAGACTGTTTCTCTGTAGCTGACAGCTTAGCTCCCTGTGCTGGGATGTGAGCTTGGCATTTGTTGGGCATGTCAGTCTCGTAACATTGATAAAAAAAAACTCCCTGCATTGTCTATAGCTGTTGGGACTTTATCCTACCTCATTCATAAAAATGGTAGAACCGGTCCTGGTTACATCTTAGAATGGACAGGAGGACCCTGTTACTCTTTTTCTATTTTAAGAAATAATCTCTTATCCCTGCCTTTCATTTCCTATTTTTAAATTGCATTCCTCTTGAAAGAACACCTTTCTACTCAACAATCCTGCTTCAAAAGCCTTTAGACTTACAGAAAATCTAAATCAGTGACCCTAATTGCATAAGAGATTATTTAATGTTTATGACCCGTGTGCCCTTTTCCAGACCAAGGAGATCAGAATCTCAGAGGATAGAACCCAGGTGTCACTGATGTTTAGAAGTACCACTGAAGATTCTCTGTGTACCCACCATTGTAAAGCACTGGTGTAAAAAAACTACATTTTCTGGTTTTCCTTCAGAAAGTGTCTGTAGATTGATCAGGCCTGTTTCCTCCTCAGATACATGATGTTGAATTTCTCCCAGCTAGTGCTAGTGACTTAATGTTTACCCATCAGTCATGGAGGCAGCCATGGAAAAGGAGAATCTCCTGTACTTTCTCCAGAATATCCCTTTGCGTTAGTCCTGGAGACCAGTCTGTTAGCTTCGGAAGGGAGTTCGGCATGTGGAAATCACCATGATAGTCTTCATTAAAAACAGAAACCAAGATGTTCTCTACATTCTTTTTTGGAAGATCATTAGTACCCCTGAAAGTGTACTCATTTTCTGGGATTCTATATGCCTGGAGGTCTAGACTCTAATGAACACTCATGAGATATTTTCAGTCATTCACAAAGCCCCATGCAATGTGCCATGTGCCCGGCAAGCAGCTCTGTGGGCTACACTGAGTATCGGGTCTCTACACTGGCCTCTGGAACTACCACTCTCCAGGGTGGGGACGCTGATCTGACCTGAAATTCCTGTTTGTATAGGTGCATTTGATCAGTAAAGGTGGTAAATGCGTTAGGTGTGAAAAATATACATTGATAGACCACATATTTTTAAAATGTCAGTGGAGTAAAAACAATAAAAAGGAATCACTCTTGGTGAAATAAGTAAGAACTCATTTTTAGAAAGCAGTATGTTCCAGGCATTGTCGTGAGGACTTTACATGTATTAATCCCAGTAATATTATTCTGATTGTTTTGGCAAATACCTCTGTACTGCCTGCCGTGAGCCAGGCATTAGTCTCACTGCTTTACATCCATTGTCTCATTTATTCTCACAGCAAACCTTGTGAGATATGTGCCAGAGAGGAAACTGAGGCACAGAGAGGGCCAGTGACTTGCCAAAATCACACAGCCACGAATGGTCAGATCCCAGCTGAAGCTCCCTTTCAGGGCTCCCGAGTCTGTCCATGTGATCCTTGGATTCCATTTTGTTTCTACTGCTTTTTGATAAAAGGTCATCAGCCAAAGCTCTGTCCTCCACCTCAGCTAGTCTCAAGAACTGTCAGGGAGGAAAGGATTGCTGGAAGGAGGCTCCTGGGGGCCCAGGCTCTGGGCACAGCATGCTAGACTAGGGCTTGGTGGAAAGTGAAAACAAGAACAGCAGACTCTGGGGTAAGATAGTTGCCCCAACAACAGAGTGGTAAGGAGGCAGGGTGGGGAAACCACTGTGGAGCTGTATCTGAACATGCCACTTCTCCAAATATGTCCCAAAGTGTTCAGGGGAAAGGGGAAACTTCTTTAATGGGTTGGGGTACCCTGGGAAGAAGCCAGGCTCAGTTTTGCTTCCAGAAAGCCTGGTTAACCCAAACTCTTGAGCAGAACCAGGCAGCAATGCTTAGCATCTAGGAGAGTACCACCTTTGAAACCCCAGCTATCAGGGATCCTCCAGCATGCCAATAGTTGCCTTTCCAGAAATACTGTCTCTAGGGAAATGTTTCAGCCTTGGATGCCATATAGGGCTTTTGTTTGTTTTTGTTTCTGATTCAGCCAAGAAGATTACAAGGTGGGGGGGGGGCAGTGTAGGTGGCCAAACTGGTAAGAAAAGAGGTTACCCTCCATGGAAAGGGATTCTGTCAAGGCGAGCAGAGAACTCTCAGAAGGGTCAGGAAGGAGGTCCCTAAAACAATTCAACTCCGTTTTTCCAAACTATGCAAGAAGACTGGAGGTCTAGCTTCCAGGAAGGCAGCAGTGAGCCCTTCCAGGAAGAAGCTTCAAATAGGCAGCACCCAAGGCCACAACGGTTAGAGGATTTCTGGGAAGCATAGAGGAGGTCATCAATTTAAGTGGTTATTGCTAGCTGCTAAGGCTTGGGGGAGAGCCGTGACCATTCCCTGCAGCCCCAGATTCACCTAGTTGTCAGCTTCCTGGATTGGGGTCTGCTCTCTGGAACCAATCTGCTCCAAGACGCAGGGCCCTGCAAATAGGTACTCTGTCATAGGGCCATGTGAAGGACATCATGAAGGTCACACTTGCTACTCTGGGGCTTTGACCACAGAAAGACAATTGAAATGGATCATACTCGATGACTGCTGATCCTGAGACATGGACATGTGCTCCCGGGCACAGAGAACTTTGGCTCACCCTTGAAGGTGCTTCTCTAGGTTATTGTGGGAGGGAAGGAGAGAGTCGGACATCCCCACATGACCCCTCCTTTGTCTCGGGCAAAACAGACCCTGGGGCACTTGCGTGCTCAGCAGCATCCAGTGGAGTTTGTTTTAATTATGAAGAACAGCATTTAAAACACCTCTTGGATAAAATCCAGAGATTGAAAAGTTCAGTTTCAGATATTTAATTCTTCCTCTTTCCTTCACCAAGTGGGTTGAAGTGCTCTGAAAACGCATGGAGTCATCTTTGGGGACAGCTCTCCCTGTCATTTCAGGATGCTCAGTGGCTTGCTGCTCCCTGACTCATAGGGGAGTGTGTGGGCGTGTCCACTGGTGTAAATTGAGTTCTGTTGGGAATGGGGACAAGGAAGTGTCAGGCTCAGAGCCATCCCATAGGTGTCTGCAGGTTGTTTGCTGTAAGTGAATGCTGACCGGGGGCGGGGGTGGGGGGGACTGAATTCTGAGGGTGCTTCTCTCTCAAGCTGTTTGCCATGGGGCTGTGTCTCTCCAGAGGGGGCATCTTTTTCTCATTTGCACGAAGGCTGGTTGGGCTGAGTCTGCCCAGGCATCTTTCCAGGCTCTTGGAGTGAGAGGGGCTATATAGATGAGGAGCTAAGGGCTAATGATTCCCAGGGAATCCCTGTCTTCCAGGAAATGCCTCCTGTCCTGGAGCCTGGCTGTGGGTATTGCCTCTCCTGCCTTGCCTGCTACCCTCCTCGAGTGGCACCATTCCTTGTGTTCACGGGATGTCTACCGTAGGGTCTCCAGGCCTCATGTCCTGGCATCCCTCTTCGTTGCCTCTACCCAGCCTTTTGCCAAACCTTTGCTCGTTCCTTCTTCTCTTTCCACACACACAAAAATACCTTAGATTTGAAAGCTGAATTTCAGGGGCTCCCAGTAAGCTTCCTTGACTAAGTACGTAGAAGATCTGTTTGCCCTGCAGAGTAGGGATGCTTCTACACATGTCCCTGGGCCTTCCAAACTGATCACACCCACAAGAATTGTTCCTCCTGGCCACCAGACCCCAGAACAGCTGCGATGCTTTCAGTTCTTTTCTTCGTGAGGAAATTTTAATTTATTCCCAAATGCATATTTAAGGATTTAAAATAGAATTTTAGCAATTGAGTTTGGACGGGCTTAGGAGGACGTAAGGAACCACAGCCCGTTTTTCCTTGCCAGCTTCCGGCCTCCAGGGTTACAGCAAGCCAGCTTCTCTAGAGGGCCCAGCCGCTCGCAGGCCCGGCCAGTCGGGAGGGCCTCCGCACAGCAGACCGACCGACAGCCGCCTGTGTGCCGCGGAACTGGAGCGGCTTTTCCTGACGTCCCCTGCCGGCGGCCCCCAAGCCTCCAGCGTCGTCCCTGGCCGTTCCCAGCAAGCTAGACAAAGCCTCTTCTCTCCTTCACTCCCTGGTTCCAGGCTCCATCCTAGACATTGTTTAGGGCCCGGCTCCAGTGTCAGCTCCTCCGGACCCTGACCCCCTGCACCCCCCAGGTGAGGTAGTTACCCCGCCGCTGAGCCCTTTCCCATGGGGAGCACACCCACCGTCATGCTGAACAGGTCTTTTCCTTCAGGAGATCCATTGTGCCTTATTCATCATTGTCATCCTGGGCTTGCTACATATGTGAACACAGTCATCCTCCCAGCTCTGTTTGGTCTCAAGAGAAACCTGAGCACGAACAGGGTGCTTGCTGAGTCGGATCTCTTCCACTTTTTCCCACCATTAACTTTTGGAGAGCTGAAGGGGAGAGTGGAGGGCATTGTCATCTCGGCCTTGGCATTGGTTGGCTTTACCCCCTCACAGACGTGTTAGGCTCTGGTCACGTGCTAGCCCAGGGCCTGCCTCCCAAGGAGCACCCAGGTCAGCGGGGAAGCCATACACACAAGGGCTCTGTGAGGACACCTGTCCCCCTCTTTGTCCCCTGTACCCATTCATCCCTCACTGGTCTTGAGCAGATTCCCTTTGGTTTCCCTTCCTCGGAAGGTCCCTCTTCACCTACCCAGTGGGCAGCCGCCCAGGTGTCTAAGTGTGACAGGTGCTCTGTTGTTAGGGACAGAGGATGTTGAAATGGTGAGAGGAGCCTTGAGACGATGCAGCCGGGGATGCAGAGGAGCTGGCTGGCCAACAATGGTGGATTCTCCTCATCACTCTTGTCTTCTCAGCGTGTATACGGATGGTCTCCATCTCTGGGCTCATCCCATGTGTGCTAGGGCCAACCAAGGCACATTCCGACACCTTGCAGCCTGCAGGAAGGGAGTTCTGAGAGGTTTTAGTTTTGTTTCCACTGCTTCTATGGAAAAAAACAGGTTTTGTTTTTTTTTCTTGCCAAATACCACGTTTTTCCCAATTGAAGGAAAATCAATTTTATTTTGTAATGTGTCTGACTCGCGAAGTTCCATTGCTGACCCATGCTTGGCGGCTTCTCAGAGCTAATCCTTGATCTCTTTTTTCTGTGCTGAGCAGTAGCCAGTCCTTCCCTGACCTGAATCGGGGCCATTTGTTTTCATCTCTAAATAAGTAGTGAGTTTGCTTTTAAATAATGAAACACAGAAAAGACCAAAGATGATGCATTAATCTTGGATTCTCCTTATTTTAATACCAAGAAAACTGCTGCAGATGGAAAAAGGCAGGAGGTCATCGTCCTGGACCCCAAGAGGAGCAATGCCATTAATATTGGTCTGACAGTGCTGCCCCCTCCGAGAACGATTAAGATAGCCATTTTGAATTTTGATGAATATGCCTTAAACAAAGAAGGAATTGAGGTAAGAGAAGCTCTATCAAGCATTATTTGTATTCTGTTAACGTGTCCCATATGTAAAGCATTACTGTGTCCGGTATGACTTTCTCCACAGGGGGCTTGCCATTTTTCTGTTTCAGCCAGACTCTGAATAATGTTAATTAATTCTCACATTTTTTTTTTTTTAAAGTTCTGGGTCATGGGGGGAAGCCCCACTTGGCCTGTGAAGTTCAGTGAGCCTCACTCTCTGGTTCCTTTACTGTCTGCCTTCTGACCACGCTCACCTACCTCAGCGTGGAAGAAGACGAGGATAACCTCCTGAGGGGGCTGGTGGGGTCTTCTTTCACGTCATTTCCCACCGAACATGCTGGACGAACCATCTCGCGAGTAGGACTTCCCGCGTGTGCTCACATCCCTGTGAATGACCTTCGGATGTGTAGAGCTAGCCTGTGGGTGATAAGCTGGAGAACCCATGCCACACGCTGTTAGCAGCTGTTGATCTGAATGGTGGCAGTGAAGAGGGAGGAGTCACTGGCTGGGTCTGTAGGGCCTGCTGGGCTCAGTGCTCTTCCACCAGGCCCTGTTCTGCATCCACCGTGGGCTGCTGCCTCTCTCTGGCGAGTTAAAGCTCCTCTTCTAGCAACAAAGAAAGAGTGAGTGGGGCAAGCGGCTCAGCATGGAGATTCCTCCGGAAGGGCAATATAGCTTGGGGCTCGCTGGGGCACCGTGGGGATGTGAGGACGCAGCTTTGTGGTGTTGGGTGACACTCCATCCTCCTATTGGCAAGGAGCCAGGGATCCCTTTAAAGCCTTCCCATAGTTGGGGTTCATTCATGCGCAGGGCTATCTGAGATAACCCTAGGAGAGTGGACAGGACCAGTGAAGACTGGCTGCAGAGGGAGAATGAGCCCCTGACAGAGAGGAAGGGCCCAGGACCATGGCGCAAGGCTCATCCATGGCCCCAAGTGTGGGAAGGAGCAGTGGGGCCCATGGGGCCAAGTGGGTCTGAACCCAGCAGGGTGGGCATGCCTCTGTACTTTGGAAAGAGGAGTCCCCCACAGGAAAAACTGTGCTCCTAGAAGTTTATACCGGATTACTAGTGTCCCTTCAAAATCCATGTCTACCCATAATCTCAGAATATGACCTTATTTGGAAATAGGGTCTTGGCAGAGGCAATCAAGATAATGTCATATTCAATTAGGGTTGGCCCTACTCCAGGAATTAATGTCCTTAAGAGAAGAGGGAAGTTTGGACAGAGAAACAGAGAGGGGAATGCCATCCTGTGAAGACAGAGAACACAGGGACACACATGGAACAGACTGCCATGTGATGACTGAGGCAGAGATTGGAGTGATGCGTTTAGAAGCCAAGGGACACCAAGGATCGCCTGCAACTACCAGAAGCTAGGAAGAGGTGAGGGAGGTTCCTCCCTAGAGCCTTCAGAGAGAACACCACCCTGTTGACAGCTTGATATCAGACTTGTAGTCTCTCAAACTGAGAGAATTCTGTTGTTTCAACCACCCAGTTCTGTAGTCCTTTGGCAACCCTAGGAAACCAACGCAAGGCCTGAGCAGCTCAACTCTGAGAAACACACACACACCCTGTCCCAGGAGCCCGGTACAAGGTGGAGCATGCATCTGCTTTCTGCTTGGAGAGGAAACAGCGCCGAGCTCTGGAGTCAGGCCAGGCAGCAGAGCAGGTGAATATATCTAGGTGAGCAGCCAAGGAGTGAGAGGACATGGCAGACTGAGGCAGGGGTATAAAGGAGAGAGCCGGTGACAGCAGGCAAATAGAGGAACACTGAGGCAGCTGCTGGACAGTGAGGAGGCGGCAGGCCGGGCCTCAGTGTGAGGCAGTCCCTCTCTGGGGCCCCCAGAGAAGCGAGGGAAGAGCAGAGCGTTGGCTGGCCACTAGGCAGGTGGGAGCTGCCGACCTGGAAGAATCCAGCGCAACGCGTCTTTCATCTAGGGCAAACTACATGGTAGGCCCTAGCACACATTCCAGCCGTCCTATTGACTTAGCAGCGTCCTTGGGAGATTGCAAAAGCTTCAGATTCATGCAAAGAGAGGCTTCAAATGCAGCCAGAGCCAGCCTGATGGAAGGGAAGAATGACATCTTCCCCCGTAAAAAATATTTCCCCTTCTTGTCATGAGAACTTGAAAGTCCTTCAGGAAAGATTGATTTCCTTTGGGTTTTGCCTTTGTTCTTTCCTGGAAACGTAGCTCTCCCTGGGCAGGGAAAGTTTCAGATACAATAAGTTACTTCGATTTTAGAAGAAGGCAAATTACTTGTTTTTTTTTTTCCTGACTGGTTTCCAGCAAGGACCTTTTTGATGCAGGAAGGAGTTATGCTAGCAACAGTAGTGCTGCTGAGGGGTCCGGGAGCAACAAGGCAGCACCAAACGTGGCTTCCGTAGCTTGCTTCTGTGGCCAGGCGCAAGCCACGCGCTCTACACAGATGCTCGTGAGGTACAACTGTTGTGTTCCCCATCTTGAAGATGAGGGAGTCCCAGTGTCAGTCAGGGCCCGGGCTCATGTGACAAAAAGAACAAGAGGGAATCTGAAAGGTTAGGGAGAAGCCTCCTGAGGCCGGCAGTCTGCCTCACAGCGCCACCTACAGGTTGTCCCCGGGCGGAAGTAGCTGATGGGCGGAATGGTTCCGGCGGGAGGACGCAGCCATAGAACCACCATCGAACCCGTCCTGAGCGCTGTCAGGGCACCCCCACTCACAACAGCGTAGGGGATGGCACATTTTTTATCACCGTGTTTATCTCAACAGGGTTTCTCAACTGTGTCACTACCGACATTCTGGATTGGGTGTTTCTTTGTTGCGGGAGCTGTTCTCTGCGTTGTAGGGTGGTTAGCAGCGTCCCTGGCCTCCACCCAAAGAGGCCAGTGGTACCGCCCCAGTGGAGACAACCAAATATGTTTCCAGCTTTGTCAGATGTGCCCTGGGGGCAAAATCCCCCTGAGAATACCTGATCAGAAGGCTGCCCATGTGAATCCAGGGACCGTGTATATTTTTCTTTTTTTTTCTTTTAAGATTTTGTTTATTTGAAAGAGAGAACACAAGTGGGGGGGGAGGGGAGGGGGGCAGAGGGAGAAGCAGACGCCCGGCTGAGTATGGAGTCCAACCAACCGGGTCTCAATCCCAGGACCCTGAGATCATGACCTGAGCCGAAGGCAGACGCTTAACCGACTGAGCCACCCAGGCGCCCCAGGGACCATGTATATTTTTCAGTTCTGGTTAGTCATGCTGAGAAGAGTCCAGTGGAAACCGGACACGCTCATTTGTCACCTGCCATCTCTGGCCATTGATCTCCCGGACCTGAGGGGGCATAGCTGCTCTAGATCCTTGTTGTTCAGGAGCTAAGTCAGGACTGAGAAGAGATGGAAGGTGTATCCTTACAGATCTTTACTAATAAGATTTCCAGCTAATGCCTGAAGGGCCTTTTGCCAAATAGACCATCTGCTTCTTGGGTGTAGGCACTGTAGCATGGTACCACGGCTTAATAGGGCCATTTGAAACCTCTGTGTACCAAATGTGATTAGGATGGATTAAATTGCATCCTGTGACTTTGCCTAGCAACTCAGTGATATGTATCCAGCTTTGTCAAGAAAACCTGAGAGAGTGGTTAACAACTTCATTAAGGAAGTAATCTTTCATAAGAGTATTAAACTTTAGAGCACATTTTGGGGCCATCTCTAAGTAGTATTCATGATATTTTCCCAAATAAAAGACGCCATCAGCTTATCATAAATGAAGTATGAAGGGTTTTCCTCTTTTCTCTAGCTTTTCTAATTTTTATCATCTGTATCTACAGAGAATAGCACAATTGGATGGTCCCAAATGACACTTACCTTGGCTCATGTTGGCTGCCAGGCCTGCTAAGCATCCTAGAAACGGAAAGTCCCTTTGGCCAAGTATACAAAACTGTAGCACATTTTTAGGCCTTTTGTGCGGTGCAACCCCCGTCCGAGTGGGTGCTGGACACACAGATGAGCCTGGGCCTGGGAGCCACAATCACTCAGCCGGGCCAGAGAACCAGAACGTCCCTGCAGCTGGGCACCTTAGACACGCTGGTGGTTTTGCCTTTCTGGCTGAATGGCCTTAAATTGTGGCAATGGTGCTGGGAAAGTAGGAGCAGGCCCCTTGGTGGTTCTTCAGCTCTGCCTTGATTGAGCCAGCCTACCTTCAGGCAAACCATGTCACCTGCAAATTTGATGCAACAATTTCTGCCCCACGTGCCTCACTGAGGAGTCACAAAAATGAAAGAAAATACGATCAAGATACCTTGAGAAGTAGAGGGGAAAAAATCCCTGCGTAAGAATAAGTGCATGAATAGAGAGCCATTGACTCACGAGGTTATGCAAGTTGTACACAAACCAGCCTCAGCTCTGAGTGCTCCAGCTTCCTGCTATTGTCACCAAAACCCCTGAGCTAGATTCTCACCCAGAGCTCTAGCCAGGTTCTGCTCAAAACTCATGGGGCAGAATAATTACTCGTGATAGTCTTATCTGCAGGTGAATGAGATGGCCAAACCCAAAAGCATCTGGGCTCACAAAAAATGAGACCTCTCCATTGTTCTCTGAACTACGGTTTTCAGATAACCAAGCAAGTAGACTGAAAGCAATGCTGGTGGGACACCGTCTGGAAGAAAGCAAAAAAGGAAAACAAACACAGAGATTATTACATAGTGGTTTTGTTTGGTATCTTTTTCCCCGTGAAACCAAATGGTGACCATAAAACCATCCGTAAATTCACAGACATGGTGGGAGAGCAAATTAAAGGCACCTCTTCCCACTCATCCCTTATCATCTGCTCCTGGAAAGAGAGGGCCATCAGCTCATTGAAGGTGGCTTCAACACGCCATTCCCCCATCTTAACGGCTATTTTTATTGCCAGGGATGTGTAAAAAAATAAAGTGAAATAAACTGGCAGATGGCAACCTCATAAATCTTCAGTGGTGAACAAATGGTTTAAATTAGTCAGAGAAGTAAAAAACAAAAGGTGTTTGATTACTTTCCCAAAAGAAAGAAGCAGCTAAAATCATTGCAGGAAAATGCCTCTGAGGAAGGGGGGAGAAGTGTTGACAATTTTTTGTTTTGGAATTCTCGTACACGCTTCAAACAACTTAAGCAGTATGAAAGTTAAAATACAAGTGCAGTTTTTGTTTTGAAGGCTAGTTCAGGTCGGATCCTGGATGTTTTTAAAGGAGTGACATCTGCTCAGATTGTTTTGGTTATTTTTCTTAATACCATCTGTGTGGACAGGTGGGAGCAAGAGCGTGAGCCTCTGGGGGAGCAAGGGGCATTGTTGCTGAATATGTGCCCAGATGCTCAGATTCTACCCACCCGTCTCAGTGTTAGGGCCACGATGAAGGAAACCTAGGCTCCCCTTCTGCAGCGTCACCATGACCAAAGCACAGAACACTTTGGCATCAGTGGCTTCTAAGAAACTGTAGAGATGACCAGCCCTGAGAACTCTCTCATCAGACCCAGGATGACAGCCACCCCACCCAGATAGATCCTGAATCACAGTCATGTGAACATTTGTGCGTTTGTGGATTAGGCTGTCTTGTCCAGTTTTTTATTTTTATTTTTTTGCATTAATAAAAAGGCAAATTGACTTGTCCAGTTCTAGGACTTTTAAAATCTATAAATTCCTGTAGTGACCATTGTAGTCAGGATTCAGAACCACCCTGTGTCCCAGAAAAGGTCTTGTGCTAGCTCTTTCTAGTCACACCCTTCACCCACCTGGAGCCTCTGGTGACCACTGATCTCTTCCCATGACTATGGTTTTGTCTTTTCAAGAATGTCATATAAATGGAACCGTGCAGTGTGTAACCTTTTGAGACTGGCTTCTTTCACTCAGCATGATTGATGCTTTTGAGATTCATCCAAGTTGTGGTATGTATCTGTAGTTGGTCCCTTTTTATTGCTGAGCACCACTGCATTACAGGTGGGTGCCACGGTTGGTCTGTTCATCTGTCGAAGGATTATGTAGCTTGGTCTGGTTTTTGGCAATTGTGAATAAAGCTGCTACAGATACTCACCTATAAGTTTTTAGGTGAATATAAGTTTTCATTGTTCTAGTGTCAATACCTACAAATGGAATTCCTGGGTCATATGGTAAATCTGTGTTTAACAACTTTGAGGAACTATAATTTGTCTTTTTGTTCTCTCCACAGTGTCTTTCACAGAGGAAAGGGCTTTTAACTTGGATGAAGTTACAATTTCTCAACCTATTCTTTTTTGATATCATGTCTTAAGAGTTTATTGCCCTAACATGGGTCACAAAAATTTCCTTCTGTGTTTCCTTTTACAAGTTTTGTCGTGTTATCTTTGCCTTTGAGATCTGTGATGCCTTTTGAGTTAATTTATGTGTAACTTTTAAGGTTTGAGGTTCAAATTTTTTTTTTTTTTTTTGCATGTGAATTCCAGTTCCAACACCACTTGTTGAAAATACTATCCTTTCTCTGTGGAACTGCCTTTGCACCTTGGTCAAAATCGCTGGGCTGTATTTGTGTCTTCTATTTCCAGACTCCCTGTATTGTCCCACTGATCCATGTGTCTGTCCCATGACACTCTAGAGTAGATCTTACCCGTTTTCAAAATTGTTTTGGTTCATCTGTTTTGCCATATAGCATTTAGAACCCGCTTGTCTAAATCCACAAAAAACTCATGGTGGTATTTTTATTGGAATTGAGTCAGATTTGTAGATCAGTTTGGGGAAAATTAACATCTTGACTATATTGAGTCTTTCAGTCCAGGAACATAGTATATCCCCATTAGTTTAGATTGTCTTTGATTGCTTTCACCAGCACTTTTACTTTCCAGCATGTAGATTCTGCATATGATTCGTTAGATTTATACCTAAATATTTCACTATACATAGTATTTTTAAAAAATTTCAGTTTGTAACTTTATTATCAATATAGAGATAAAATGGTTTTTTATGTATGAACCTTAAATCATACATAAATTGTTCTTTCTTTAACATATTGTTAAACTCATAGTTTTATAAATTTTTTGTAGATTTCTCACAATTTTTTACATAGACAATTATGCTGTCTATGATGGGAATAGTTTTGCTTTTTCCTTTCTGATCTATATGTCTTTTTTAAATTTTATAAACCCTGTCTTGTTCCCAATCTCAGTCTGTCACCATTAAGTATGATATGAGCTGTAGGTTTTTCATAAATGTCATTTATCAGCTGGAGGAGATTCCTTCTATTGCTGGGTTGCTGAGAGTTTTCTGTTATGGATGGATACTGAATTTTATCAAAAATATGTCTGCATCAATTGACATTTTTTTTTTTAAAGATTATTGATTTGAGAGGAGGATGGTGAGAGGGGCAGAGGGAGAGAATCACAAGCAGAGTCCCCACTGAGTGCAGAGCCTGATGCTGGGCCCAATCCCACATCCCTGAGATCATGACCTGAGCTGAAATCAAGAGTCAGATGCTCAACCGATTGAGCCACCCAAGTGCCCCACCAGTTGACATCATTGTGTGAATTTTCTTGTTCAGACCGTTAATATGGTAGATTACTTGCATTTATTGTTTTTTTTTGTACTGAACCGACCTTGTGGTTATTATTTTTAATATATTTATGAAATACAGCAATGTTTATATATCTTAATATGTTGACATTTACATATTTAAAAATAGTTTTCAGAATTTCTGCATCTAGGTTCATCAGGGACGTTGGTCTATAGTTTTCTTGTAGTATCTTTTCTAGTGATTCTGGTCTTGTAAAAAAAGAAAGGAAAGAAAGAAAGAGAAAGGAGGAGGGTGAAGGGAGGAAGGAAATAAATTATTCCCCCACTTGCTTGGGTTCAGGCCACAGGTTCTGACCTGCCTCTTTTAAACTGTGGTTCCAGTGTCAGCTCAGTTTTCAAAGTCTTTGATACAACGTTTAAGGTCAGATTCACACATAAACAGCTCAGGGATGACCCCAGAAGTTCTTTTTTTTTTTTTTTTTTTTAAGATTTTTATTTATTTATTTGACAGAGACACAGGGAGAGAGGGAACACAAGCAAGGGGTGTGGGAGAGGGAGAAGCAGGCTTCCCGTGGAGCAGGGAGCCCGATGTGGGGCTCGATCCCAGGACCCTGGGCTCATGACCCGAGCTGAAGGCAGACACTTAATGGCTGAGCCACCCAGGCACCCCGACCCCAGAAGTTCTTAAATAACATTTTGCACTTGCTTTGCCAGGCTCTTCATTTTCCCTGACCTCCCGAGTACTTTCTAGTTCCCTGGGGCTTTCCTTTTTGGTCATCCAGCTAAAAGCTGGGACTCGGTCACCTCACTTTGCTATGTACTTTCTGTGACTGTGCCCATATCTGGGGCCAAGCCAAGAGAAGACAGCACGTGCCCAGGGGACATGTGTCCATCACATGGGATTGACGTCTACCGAGGGAACTGTACCTATTAGTACCTTGTACAAACATTAAAAAGAACAAAGTAAAGCCAATATGTACATTCTTTATTGTCTTTTTTCAATTTTTTAATTGAAAGGAAGTGACAGAACCACTTTGGGACCCGAAAGGAAGGAATAGAGCAACTGGAGAACAATAAAACCTTGGGCTTTACCCTGTCTACTCCCTTAGTCTGGCCCTACTGGGGCCATAGCCCCGCTGATTGGAGAGCAAGGTTCCCTCCCCCAGAGCTGTAGGGGACCACCAGCCCCTGTTGCCACTGCTGTCACTACTAGGAGACCCCTTTCCCACTCCTCAAGTCGGCACTAGAGGATTGCCCTGGAGCGCTCTCTGCACCTGATACCCTCTTCCAGGTTTGGGGCTACCGAGCTCAGGCTAAGGAATACCAGAGGACAGGTGGTCAGCTCCTTCCCAGTTGAGTTGAACTTCCAATTCTGATCTTCTTCCCCAATCCACCTGCCACTGTGTACTTCTTAAAGTCTTCCAATACCTGCTCCATTCATGCTGTCCAGGGTATACGGTAGCATTCAGTGAGATGGGGTGGGGGATGTCTACCCCATCTTACCCAGAACCAGATCTTCCACTTCTATCCAGATGCTTGATACTGAAGAGCAGTGACCAAAGCCACTTAGAATTAATGAATTACCAGAAGTTACCAAAAAGTGTGGCACAATGCTGGAGAAGGAGAAATGAGAGAAAAATAATGACCCCTTACCTTTAATAATGTTGTTTGTGAAATGTTATATAATGGGAACTTTAACCTTCTTTTATACTACTTCTTATAGTCACTAAAGAATTTGAACCTACAAGAGTCATAATCCTTCTGATGACTTTTTGCCTCCTCTGCCTTCCATCATCAATTTTAACCAGAAACAAATGGAAGCAAAGGATATTTTTTAATTAGTAGGTAGATATTGCTTTTTATAAATACCATCATCATTTTTCCTCAACCAGACTTGATTCTGATATTATTTAAAGTGTTTTCATTTGGGGGCTCAGTCAGTTAAGTGTCTGACTCTTGGTTTCAGCTCAGGTCATGATCTCAGGGTTGTGAAATCAAGCGCCACATCGGGCTCCGTGCTGGGCGTGGAGTCTGCTTGGGATTCTCTCTCTTCCTCTCTCTCTGCCCCTCCCTGCCTCTCTCTCCCTCCCTAAAAAAATAAGAATGAAACAAGTTTTCATTTCTACCTAAAATTTGAAATATAGCTTAAGTATTTAAAACAATTAAAATTATAGTATGCCCTATGTGCAAAAGCCAGTCTGAGTTCTCATATAGTCCAGACAAATTTTCTCTATTTCCTGGGAACAGGGAACTGCTCTCTAACCTTCTATCTTATGCTTTCCCCTTTCTCTCACGTCCCATCCCCCTTTCTTGCCTAGAATGGGCATCATGTATGAGATCCAGAAAATTTAGGGCAAGATTTTTAAATTCCTTCTGAAACAGGAGATTAAAGGAGAGAGAGAGAGAGAGAGAGACCATTTTAGAATAAATGAATGTGAATTTAGACCCTACCTGGGACTTTTCTTCCCTATAGTATTTGTTTTACAGTGGTGCATGCCTATGTATGATATGAACACTGACAACAGAATTTCTCTACTACCTGGTTGGAAGAGTACAGTATGATTTTGGAAACATCAAAGGGCTGGGATAGGGTCTGTCACTAAGAATATACTACATTGTTCCACCTTTCCAGAAAATTCTAACCATGATTCCCACCGAAGAAGAGAAGCAGAAGATCCAGGAGGCGCAGCTGGCCAACCCTGACGTGCCACTGGGCAGCGCTGAGCAGTTCCTCCTCACGCTCTCCTCCATCAGCGAGCTCTCGGCTCGGCTCCACCTCTGGGCATTCAAAATGGATTATGAAACAACAGAAAAGGTACACCCTTAAGAAGGGAGTTAGCCAGCCCTCACCCCCAGTGTTGAGAAAGTCAGTTTTGTATTGGTGGAGGTAGTGAGGTATCATTCTTGAGTGAGGGTTTGAAGGGCAGGTTGATTATGATGAGGTTGTGTCTACACTGAGTGATCAGCGGCCTGGCAGTGAGGCATTTTTCTCCAGTGGCGGCCTGGAGAAAGCATCAGATGCTTGCTTCAGGGTACCAGATGACTGGTTAAAAAAATTTTTTTTTAATTTTCTATGTAAACTCATTGTAAAAATTTGGAAAACGTAGAAATGCACAATATAGAAAGTGACTTATAATCCTTCCACCTGGTGACAGTCACCTAAACTGCCATTGTCCGTGGCCGTTAGCCTGGCAGAGTCACTTTGAGAATCTCTATAGGAAGCTGAGGATGAACTACTCTGAGAGGTTGAGAGGAGAATAGAAGGAAAGGGACCTTAACAGTGAAGTCATGGGAGGATTCATCTGAGCAAGAAGTGGAAGGAGCAGGTGTCTTCTGGGCTGGGGAAATGGGAGTATTTTTACAGGCTGAGCAGAAGGAACCAGCAGAGAGGAAGAAAGATGGAAGGTGAGCTGGGATGAGCTTAACTGAGAGGAAGTGCCCGAAGGAGACCGATTCAGAGCATAGGAGAGCCTGTAAGGTCTCCATCCTCCGGCAAAGGAGGCAGCAGGGTTTTATCCTGAGGACCAGATAGGTGGCAGTGGGTGTAGGGGCATCAGGAGGGAACCATGGTATTTGAATTCATTCAGAAATCAAGTGAGAATGAAGAGATATAGGACTGCCGAGGTGACCTGGCGTGGCGTAGTCTCAAAACCAGTGTGGAAGCCTGAGAGAGTGGGAGTTACAAAGGCAGTGGCAATAATGAGGATGGCGGTCTTCTAGAAAGTAAGCAGGGCTAAGAGGTGGCCAGCCCCAGGGTGCCCAGAGGGGAGGTCAGGAAGCCTGAGGGGTCCAGGGACAGTGAGGGACAGTTTCTGGAGTCATCTGCCTAGAAGGAGAAAGAGAAGAGGAAGACCATGGTCCAGATGCAGAAGGTACATGCAAAGGAAGTAGAGAGAGGGGAGGGTGGTCTAAGGGTCCTGCCCGAGCTTGGCAGATGGGCAGGAACAGGGGGAGACTTGTCAGCCCAGCACAGAGAGCCACACATACCCATTTGGTCTCCACCGAGGAGACTTTGAGGACTAGACTTCTCCGCTGCCTTTTGGCACTTTTCCATACTTAGCAGCATGGACCCATCACATGGGACTGCCTTGTACCAAGGAGAACTCCACTTGGTTACCTTGTACAAAAGTTAAAAAGAACAAAGTAAAGCCAAAATGTGCATTCTTTATCATCACCTTGCAACTTTTTTTAATTGAAAGGAAGTGGCAGAACCACTTTTGGATCTGAAGGAAGGAATAGACCAACTGGAGAACAATAAAACCTTGGGCTTTATCCTGTCTACTCTCTTAGCCATTGGGAACTTTCTAAATGGAACTAATGTAAGTGTTTTATATCCCTTATTCTCCTGCCTCCCTTGTCACAAAATCCCTGCCCTTCATTTGCTGAGGGAGGTTGTACCTCTGGTCCTCCAAAGCACAAATGAAGCAACTTTTGTTGCTGGAAAATCTAGAAGGAATTTTGTCCTTATCAGGGTCTATTTATTTGAGTCTGTATCTTGCTATTAAATAAGAAAATTTAGAAAAATAAGCACCCTGTTCCTTACGTAGCTTGGCTACTTTCAAAACTGACATTGGAGAGAATTTCTCCCACCTCCCTCCCCCATTTTTTCCTGAACTTATCGCTCAAATATTTGTACTTATGCACATTATAAACCAACTTAAAAAAATAAATTGGCCTGTCTTTGGTCAAGAAGTAGGAAAGTAGAGGGCAAAGAGAGAAAGAAGTTGTAGATACCCAGATGGCAGAAAGCCAGCCCCACAGCTCCCTGATTTAGGGGTAGAGGCCTGGGACAGCTTGTGGCTGATGGCTGTGGTGGAAAAGGGCTGGAGGCTCATTTCATGCTCAGTTGTAGCTGGTCCATATGTGATCGGCTAAGGGTGATGGAACATGTGGCCTGAGAAGCTCTAGTCACAGAGGAACTAAATATTAGGCTACCCCAACAGGGCATTGATTCTAGCCCTTTGTGCCTTTCTGAGAGCCTGTGTAAAACTTATTTTTGTCTTTTATTTAATGTTCACCAAACAGGCCAAAGCGTTTGAGTTAAGCTACCTCGAGAAGGTTCCAGAAGTCAAAGACACCGTGCACAAGCAGTCGCTTCTCCACCACGTGTGCACCATGGTGGTGGAAAACTTCCCAGACAGCTCTGATCTGTACTCCGAGATCGGGGCCGTCACCAGGTCAGCCAAGGTACGTCCACGGGCGCAGAGGAGTGGGTCATGCCTTTCCCTCAGATGTTGGATCTTTGTCAGTCAGCTCTGAGGAACATAGGCTCTATTAAGTAAAAACGTCCAAGTGCTGCTTGCATCCCTTGCTCTAGATTTTGTGGATATGACTTGTCTGATGCCGTTTCTAATGAGCTTTTAAGATCCTTTTCCCATCTCTGGTTCTCCGTCAGATTCTTTCCTACTGAGCTATGTGAGGCAGGTCCGCCGTCCCGGTCCTAAGCCCTGCATCCGCTGTGGAGCAGCGTTACTCACCAGGCCTGGAGTCTCCCGAGCATGAAAAGTTCTCCACTTGCCTTGGGTGGGCAAAAATATCACAACGATGCAATTTGGCTCCTCCTCAGACTTCCACAGGACCCTGCAGTGAGGCGTGGAGCCAGGAAAGAGAGGGCACCTGGCCTTCTGCTCCCCCACGGATTGGCTGGCTATTCCTACGATCTTACACAGAGGGAACAGTTTTATAGGGCTATAAACAATATATAGCTTTGGCCTCTCGGCTGCAAACTCTTAAATTGAGTGCACACTTAAGATCTTCATGAACTTGTGGTTTATTAGAAAAGAGACCGTTGCAATAGCTGGACTCCCAGCTGCCCCCACTTGCAGGAGCATCACTGAGGCTGAAAAACCCCCGAGGAATCCCCAACTCAGCACAGCTGGACGATGTGAGGGTCTCGGGAGCAACAGGAAACGCATGGGGAAGGGCTGAATAGGGCAACAGGAGTCAGGCTAGTGTGTGGGAAACTTCTGGAAACCCAGCCTGGGCAGGCTGAGGAGCTGAAAGCAGACGACCTTTAGTTCTGGGACACTCTGGACCCTAGTATAAGAAGAGGAGAGAGAGTGGTGGGCAGTGGAGAAGGGGCCCCCTGAAGTCTCCTTCATGGAACTCTCTCTCGCCACCTTCTCCCACAGAACTGGCTTGTGGGGCCCCAGGGGCTGGGACCCTCCTTCACCCACCTCAGGAGCAACAGGCCGGCAGCTGCCAAGTACAGCAAGCAGGGGGCCCTGGGCCGGCCTGACAGTGGGCCTGCCTCATGGCAGAAGGAGGCATGGCCAGCAATCCCCCAGCTCCAACAGCTGACCGCAGGCTTCTGAAAACACAGACTCCTTTACTTCACAGGCACCCTTCCTGTGTTTACTCCGTGCCAGGCCCTGTTCTGAAGTCTTTATGAGTATCACATCAGTATCCTGACCAAGACCAAAAGCCCTTCTGCGTGTGGCAGCTGGGGGTCCTCCAATAGCTGCTCTGACACCCGCCGTGAGCACCTTCTCAGAAGGCAGTTTGTTAGGAATACCTCTATCTGAGACAGAGTCTGCTACGTATCTGCAGTCATATTTGTCCTGTTTCCAGACCCACACAGAACAAATCAGTTCCTTAGTTGTATGTGGTCCTTCGTTCTTTCCTAGGGCCGCCTTCTAGGTGGAGCCTGCTTAGAACAAAAGCAGCCTGGCCTAGGAGTCCTGACACCAGCCTGGCCCCCAGTGACTGCCCCAGCGCCCCCCAACCCTGCCCCAGTATCAGGCCTTTCCCAAAGGGTGTTCAGTTTTTAGTTAAGTAATAACAAAATAACTTTTCCTTATGCAAAGATTGGCTACACAAGCCAAAAGTGCAGGTCGATTTTACCTATTAACGGTGGTAGTTGCTGACGATGACTGTTGACCCAGCTCTCTGTGACTTGCAAGAGGGCATCTACCACTTCTCAGTCTTTACTCCCAAAGCCTTTTGGGGGTATTGAGGGGTCCTTCTGTGTAGACAGGCACAAAATAAGCCTCAGGAAACCTCAGCCCTACTTGCATTCGCTCCATCCCCTGGTGTGTCTCCTGTGGGGCCTCAGCACTGCGGCCCCCAAGGGGCAGGCTGCTCTGGCATCTGCAGGGTAGCTGCGTCCCTGAGCTGTCCCACAGCATCCCAGGCTGACTTGGTAAGTTTTGACTGCTTCAGAGCACAGCTCATGGGGGCTTCCTACACACGAAAGTGGCCCGTGTGGATCAGTCCTCAGGAGAGGTCTTCCTGGCAAGCACTTCCTTCTCAAAGGCGGCGGCCAGGCCAGCGCTGTCTCTGGGGTGGAATTTTTTAGGGGCAAATCTAGGCTTACAGCATGCTGGTTGAGAACTTAGACTCTGGAGCCAGAGAGATTTGGGTTCAGATCCCAGTTCCACTACTTAGAGCTGTGTGGTCTCTCACAAGCTACTTCACCTCTCCTGTGCATCCGCTTGTCCCCTCCCAAGTGGAGCTAGTAACAGAACCTGAGGTCAGGGGATAATTGTGAAGACTCAGGTGGCCTGGGCCTGTGGCCTCTGGCCGGGCAGGCAGCCGGATGACGCAGCCTTCCAACCCCCTCCAGAGAAGCTACATTAAGCTCAACCCTCAAATCGCACTTCATCAAGAGCTTCCCCACCTGGCTTCAGTTGGCAGTCGGCTACTTTCTCCTGCCCCCACCTTAAGGGCTCACGGTGGACTCTCTTCCCCGGAAAACCATCTCTTACTCGGCGTCCGCCGCCGTGCTGTGCAAGCGTCGCCGAGTTAGACTGCGCGGGGCTGCTCGGGGCCTGAGCGGAACGGAGGTTATTTTATTGTGTATCAGGGAGCTGCCAGATGCAAATGAGGACAGATCCAGGGAGTTAGGATTAGACATATTACAACTGGCTTAAAATCTCCTAGACATAGTACTTGTCAGTCCCAGGTCAGCCGGATCCTTTTCTAGACTTACTCTTTGAACTGTTTAGTGCTTTTCTAACTCTACATTTTTTTTCCTTCTTGGCTGAACACCTGATTTTTTTTCTCAGCTCCACTGTATCCTAGGAAAGTGAAGCTTTTTCTACTCTGGACCCAGAATTCCTTTGGTTTCAGGCAAATTATTTTTCCCAAAGTCCCACGAACCCCCTGCTTACCTGAATCCCAGGGGTCCGCCTAAACTTGCCTTCTGTTTTTGGCTCTTCAGCACCCAAGAAACCCAGGACTTGCCCTGTCTTGCCTGGCCCCCAGGGCATCCGTTGTGCTCAGCTTGGCTTCATCCCGTCTGGTGATAGATCTTCTGACCTTCCTTGACTTGATCCCCTCCATTGTCTCGTGGAGGGCGGGACCACTCCAGCAAACGCCCTGGGCACTCCCATTCAGGCTCACATCCCTTGACCTCTGTCATCTAAGCAAGGCGCCTCACCTCCATGCATCTGCTTTCTCCCTCTGACCTTGATTTGCCCAGCGTTCGCCTTCTCCTGCCAACTCCTGCTCTGCATCTACTTTTGTGCCCTCAGTCTCCTCCCTAAAGCTCACCTATTTATCTGTTTCTGCCTCCCTCCCCCCCACCCGCTTTCTCAGTTTCTTTCCCCTGTTCCACAGCCCTGACGAACTCTTTGATTCACATAATTTCTAATCTAGAAATTCAGTAAAAGCATCACTTTAGAAAGCCTCATTTCAGGCTACCTCAGTTAATCCAGACTTTTTCCACTTCCCTGAAGAGCACAGTGGGAGCTGTTCACATCTGTTCTTTGCACACATGGCTTGCATCTGCCAGCAAGACCTCTCTCTCTCTCTCTCTCTCACACACACACACACACGCGCGTGTGCGCGTGCACACGCATGCCTGTGGGTTCTGTACATCCTCAGTGTTTGGTCTGTACACCTGTCTATACAATGAGCCTCCTTGAGAACAGCAACTTAGTCTCATTCAACATCTGTCTTTGCATTCTCGGTGCCTGGTATAGGACCTGACATCCACCAGTTTCTCCCTGGGTGTGGGTCGAATGAATGAATGGGTGGAGAAATAAAATTTGTCACACAGTGTAAAAGAGATCACTGTGAAGAGACGCCATCCGCCACTGAGCCGGCCCCACCGTATTAGAACCATCCCTGTATGACGGGTGTGTTCCTGTAACCCTAAGTGAAAAATCATCTCTGAAGAACAAGAGTGCTCTGAAAAATTTTATGAGACATCTGCTCAGTTCATCTTGTACTGGTTCCTTGATATCATGTTTTAATTTACAGTTCCCAAAGACTTCCCTAAGATTTCTTTCCAAATTGGGGGTGGGTGAGTGATACTTTCATTGGGTTCATTGGGGGGAATAGCTTTATCACTAAATAATTTGATGTCAAGATAATGACAAATACACATGTGGATGATTTTTAAGCCATAAATATGTTTATATTTCAAGATGTCAATTTGGTTTTGATGATTGTTTCTCCCGGAGGCAGTTGAGTTTCCTGGTTCAGATTGGCGTCCGCTTGTTTCAGTGCATTTGCCATCATTCTCCCTCTGATTTTCAGGTTGACTTTGATCAACTTCAGGATAATTTATGTCAGATGGAGAGAAGATGCAAAGCTTCATGGGATCACCTCAAGGCAATTGCAAAACATGAAATGAAACCAGTTTTAAAACAGCGAATGTCAGAGTTCCTAAAAGACTGTGCAGAGCGAATTATAATTTTAAAGATTGTCCATCGAAGAATAATGAACAGGTAAGTGGAGGAAGGAACTAAGGGCAACACCTCTACAGTGGCAAGTTGGAAATAGTCCACAGGCCAAGATCTGAAGGTTAAGTTTACAAAAGTTGTAAGTTCCGGGTACATAGAAAGTACACCTTTGCACTTGTTTGTTTCATGGGTATTTTTCTTACACACACCCCCCAGTAATATAATGCCATTGAATTTTGAGGTTGGAAGGAATCTCTGAGATAATGTGATCCAAAATCCCATTGGATCGGGAATTGCCTCGCTCAGCTCTCTGACAAGTTGTATCTCTGCATCTGCTTGAACAGTTCTGCATGCATACGGCACATGTCCTTGCGAGGCAGCTTGACTTGTTAGAAAAGCTCCTTTCTATAATCTACAGTGTTCCCTCCAGGACCTTCCACTTGCTGATTCTCCGAGGCTGCTGTGCAGCAGCCTGCCTAAATGAGGCCTGGGCCCCCCACGGCTGCCACCCTCTGGACCAGCCGCCCTTAGAGTCCTGGGATCCAAGAGGACCCTGGGAGACATGCAGGGCTGGATGAGGCCTTGCTTGCCGGCAGGGAGGCTAGCTGGGGTCTAGGAGCTGGCTGGGGTCTGCTCCGTAGCAGTCCCGGGCTGGCTTACCTGTAAGCAGTGGCCGCACCAAGACCAGAACCTGGGTCTTCTGACTTCCTGGGCCAGGCCGTTTCTACCACCAGAGTATCTTTGTGGTATCACAGAGTACGGTTGTAGGTACCCCGGCCTGGCCTTTGGGGTTCGAATGCTCTGTTCTGGGCCTTACTGAGTAGATGTGCAGGTCTCCAGACCTGCAGGCTGTGGTCCACCTGGAGCAGGTGCTCTAATGACGGGACTTCTGAAACAGGCCTCATCGAGGTTCTGTGAAGGGAGCCCTCCCCTTGGGGCCTTTCCCAGAGACCTGCCCCTCTCAGGTACATTCCCAGGCCAGTGTCTGAGCACTTGATTATTTTTTTAAACAGAGGGGCGGTATTTTCATTTATCCCTGTCTGTTTTGTATTTTTTTTATTAACTTTTTATCTCTCCCCTTCCCTCCCACCCTCCTTTAACCTTCTTTTCTCTTTCCTTCCTTCACCCTCCTTGAACCCCCCAGCACTTTAATAACCTAATTGTCTTGTCTGCCTCTGAGCTTTTACCCACCTTGTGCCATTTGCTGTTTTAGTAACTGTATACCTCCTGGGTCTTGATCCACTGTTGTAGGGCAGAGAAAGCGGTGGTAGTCTTTAAATGTTAGCCAGGACAAGAATAAGGAACAGAATCTTCCCTCCAGGTTGACGACTGCCCATTACTCAGTACTTCTGGAATTCAGTCGTAAACCCCTCTCACTGCACTCCACCTTGACCTCACAGGGCCCTGTGGAATGGAGGGACTTATCAGAGATTTGGTTAGATTTCTTAGTGAAATCAAAGTACACTATGCTTTTAACATGTTTAAAAAGTAGAGGCAGGGAATGTGAGCTGCTTTGGCCCTCTGTGCTTCGTATGATACGAGCAATTTCCAACTTAAAATTGCTCAAATAAACAAATAGTTTCCACTTGGAATGTCCTGAAACTGGAGCAATTTTCTGAAAGTCTTGTAAAGCTGTTAGGCCTGATCACATTAGCCATTTTATCCCAGACAGGTAAAAACTCATTTTGGTGATACAGCTATTCCTTAAGCTATAGGCTCGTGTGTGTGTGTGTGTGTGTGTGTGTGTGTGTATGTATGTATAAGATGCATATAATGTTTGCTCTGATTGTCCTATTCTCCCTGGTAAGCTGGTCACCCAAATGATGGTTGCTCTTGCATGACCGAGATCCCTGTCTACTCACTGGTGCCTGTCCCACTGGGGATGACCAGCATGAGCTAGGAATCATGGGCAGTAAAAGGGCCATGGCTAAAGCGTGGGTCCAGGTGGTGGCCAAGCCAAAGCACCTAAACCATAGAACCCTGGCTTCAAATGAAGTTGGTAGCAAGAACGCGATATGTAGAAGTGATGGAAGTAGGAATATCTTGTTGAAATGGCCATGGGGGCCTGAGAGCCCCAGAGGCTCTGCTTCCTCTTTCCCTCCCCAACTACCAACAGTTCCTGGGAGCATCGCCTGTGACTGCTCTGATCTAACACGTTCCCCTTACACATTGGGCAACTGAGACCCAGAGAGGAGTAAAACCCTAGTTGAGGTGGGTACAGGTAGAATCCTTTGGGGCATGCAGACCAGCCTAAATAGAAGACTTCACATCAGAAAGCTGGAAATAGCTAGGCCTTCATCTTTTTTCCTCACCTGCAAGTGTAAGAGTTATATTTTTATCTGTGTAATTAGAAATCCATTTAATAGGGCACTTTTTTAAAAAAAATTTTTTATTGTTATGTTAATCCCCATACATTACATCATTAGTTTTAGATGTAGTGTTCCATGATTCATTGTTTGTGCATAACACCCAGTGCTCCATGCAGAACGTGCCCTCCTCAGTACCCATCACCAGGCTAACCCATCCTCCCACCCCCCTCCCCTCTAGAACCCTCAGTTTGTTTTTCAGAGTCCATCGTCTCTCATGGTTCGTCTCCCCCTCCGATTTCCCCCCCTACTATCTTCTTCTTTTTTTTTTCTTAACATATATTGCATTATTTGTTTCAGAGGTACAGATCTGAGATTCAACAGTCTTGCACAATT
>NC_138381.1:33055652-33087710 GCF_054177405.1 Leptonychotes weddellii | reverse complement strand
CCGCTGAGCCCATCCCCTGCCACAGGGGGGCAGGGCAACTCCGCCCAAACAGGGTTGCCTGAGTAACAGTGCGGCAGACCCCTCTCGCAGAAGACAGGCTGGGAAAACAAGAGGCCAGCAATCCTAAGGTCCCAAGAAAACAGGTGCAAAAATGCCATCTTTTAAAAAGTGCTCTTAAACTCTTCCTCTCCTATTACTGTGAAAATCTGCTATATGACATACATGGGACAAATACATGTAAATTAAGGATGTGTGGCTGGTGGAGGAATTTTGACCCATGTTGGGGTGTTGTAGGATGTGGTGTCATTAAAGGCTTGATTCCATTTTCAAACTCTGGGATGTGCATATTTGCAGAAGAAAAAAATATAGAAGATAATGCCACTTATCCTAGGAAGACAGATATACTGATTTGGGAATTGATTCAGGATTTTAATCGTCATAGCAATGCTATACAACCAGTCAGTTGACGCATGGACCACCCATTCGAGGCATCTGAATTGAGAAATCATGGATGTGGTTGCTCAAAGACATAACCTGAGGGCTTCTTGGCAGTCCCTTGGGTCAGAGAATATTCAGGTGGGAAGAGATCCGCAGGACAGTGAATCCAACAGGAGTTCCCTACAGCCCCTTGGGGGTGGGGGTGGGGGGCTGCAGGCCTGTATGCTTCCCCTGCTCCTGGGCTCCCCTCTCCCACCTCAGCCCCAAACTCTGCAGGCCACAAGTGCTGTGGGTATTCAGACGCGAGACGCTCTGTCAATGGAGGGGAAAGGGATGTGTGAAGATGCCAGAGACAAAGACCTACCATGCAGGTGCCTCTTTCTGGTGGGTCTTTATGAAACTTAACCTATCTGTATATGGATCTCAGAAGTACACTGGCTCTCAGTGATATGGAGAATGGGATGGGTAAATGTCCAAGTGATAGAGAGTGCCATCATCCTGGGGGTTGCAAGCCTCACCTGAGCTCAAGTCAGGCAGATTTCTTTGGAGAGGAATAAAATCAGTTCTGCCTTCTGTCTCCAGGTGGGTGTGCATGTTGTAGGAGAAACAGAAGGTGCGTGATTACTGCCCACATTCTTGACGGATGTGGAGACCAGATCCATCATCTTAGAAATTTTGTTGTAATTTTAAGGCATTTCTGAGAACAACCAGGGACTCAGCCCCTCACCATCCCCTTACCCAGACTCCTTGTTCCCCTGGAATTTTCTCACCCCTTAGATCACTTGTCTGCAGAGGGGCCCTTTGTACAGCCCGCTGACAGTTCTGAATGCCAGTGCCACCCACTGAGAGTCTCCCTTCTCCTCTCTTGAAATCTGGGTTCCAGAGGATGTGTAGCCTCCCAGAGGACAGCAACAGGAAGCAAACTGAATCCATCTGGGCAAACTGTGGCCCACTTTTCATTCCAAGGTGTTATTTTTAAAAGTTTTAAAAGGGGCTTTCTCATTTCTGTGGAAGTGAGACACATTGGCAGGTGAAAACTACAAGCCCAATATGTTTATAGTTATGAAAACACAAAAATTTCTTGCCAAATTCTTGAGATTTTTTTTTTTACAGATCCCACTAATTTTCAAATTCTGCCCTTCTCTGAAAACATCCAGCTTGCCTATTTATAAACAGGGGTAAATGTTTCTAGAGTTTGACTGAAAAATACTTAAATTCCCATTAAAATGTGGACAAGGCAGGCTTCAGGGTTCATCCTCAACCTAGTCTGGTTTTCGTTGGTCAAAGTGGCATCGTTCACGTAGAGAGACTGCCATCTGCTGGAAATTTAGGATATTGTCACTCAAGACAAAGTGTAGAGCTTCTTTTCCCAGCTCTCAGTTTCGCCTGGTGTGCCCAGTGCTGCAGTCACAAGATTATGCCCCAAGGATGTCCTCATGATCTGGTTAGAAAACCACACGTACACAACTTAAACCACTAAAAACAAAACCCAGCAGTGGATGGAGTCTCTGGACATTAGAGCTGGAAATGATTTTTAGAGAAAACTGTGTGGCAAATCATTTTTAATATAGATGCTGGGTAAAATGAATGTAGAAGTGGTAGCAATTAAACAGATGATTTTAGAAAAACAACTATTGTTTAAGACACAGTGAAATCTGGGTAAAATCCGAAAGCTCTGCGTTTGGAGTCTGCCCTTGTGTGCCTGCCCCTTCTCTTCTTTCTCTGTTTCAGAAGTGCAGAAGGCTTTCTTTCTCAAAATCCAGGGGCCCTCCCAGGTAGGAGTCAGTGAGAAATGAAGGGATTCCTCATCCTTGTGCCCTGAGCTAGTTCTAGACAAAACGGTGACATAGGGCAGCATAAGACCACCGTGGCCCTTTCTGCTGTCGTCATACTCAAGATGGGCTGCAAGAACTCAGACTTTCAGTCCCAGGACCTCCACATCAGGGCGCGGTGGGGAGCTCTGTTGACCTTGAAAATGAACCAGGCAGTTATTTTAGCAGCAAAATGAGATTATTCAGGAATGGCAGAGGAATTGCAATTTGGGACATGCAGGCTATGACAAAACCATAGGCAAGTCCAGAGAACTAAGGAGAGGAACATTTCTTTATTGAGCAAAGCGGTCATTGGGAGGGGTTGCTTCCAATGCAAGTCCCTTGGATAAAGGTGAGCGGTCCTGGTGGCAGTGGTTTCTCATTGGCTGCGTTGCGGCAGTTTCTCATTGGCTGGGCTGTTGCTAGGTGAGGAGAAAATCTTCATCCCTCTTTGGTCATTACGCAGGCTGCTTCCTGTTGGCGGCTGCAATTGACGACAGTAGTAAGGCATGAGGCTCCCCCTCTGGCGTCCTAGTTTAAATGTTTCCTTCAGTTTCGCAGGCATGTCACCTCAGCTTTGTCTTCTGTAAAAAAGGAATGCTGGTTCCTTTGGGGGATGTCGAGAAGGCTAGAGATTTTGTATATGTAGTACCTTGCACATGGGCTGATGGCTGAGAAAATGCCAACCATCCCGGTTAAATAAATAAGCTCTAAGGTAGACATAAAAATAGAGCAGGACTGAGGTGCCTGGGTGGCTCAGTCCTTAAGCGTCTGCCTTCGGCTCAGGTCATGATCCCAGGGTCCTGGGATCAAGCACCGCATCGGGCTCCCTGCTCGGCGGGGAAGCCTGCTTCTCCCTCTCCCAGTCCCCTGCTGTGTTCCCTCTCTCGCTGTGTCTCTCTCTGTCAAGTAAATAAATAAAATCTTTAAAAAAAAAAAATAGAGCAGGACTGTCCTCTCTGGCTGTAGTGCCATTTGCCTGGGGGTGGTATGGAATGTGATGAACCGGAAGCATTTTGTCATTTCAACTCCTGAAAGTTTAGTCAGTTCTCAAAAACCTCATGTCTGATCTGCAGGCCTGGCCTGGTAACCTCAGTGGAAACACAGGTTACGTTGGGGGTGTATTTAATCTAAAACCAAGAGATGGACATGACCTTCACACTCAATTCATTTTTAGTAAAGGGATATGTATTTAAAAGGTACTTAGAATGGGGTGCCTGGGTGACTCAGTCATTAAGGGTCTGCCTTCGGCTCAGGTCATGATCCAGGGTCCTGGGATCGAGTCCCACATCGGGCTCCCTGTTCCGCGGGAAGCCTGCTTCTCCCTCTCCCCCTCCCCCTGCTTGTGTTCCCTCTCTCGCTGTGTCTCTCTCTGTCAAATAAATAAATAAAATCTTAAAAAAAATAAAAGGTACTTAAGTTTATCTGGTGGTAATTAAAAGTTGGGCATGTCCGCTCATAAAAGCCTCCATGAGGGGCAGGTAAGATTTTTAAAAGAACTGAATTTCATGTTTCTGAGGAGAGCGTAATGGGACCCAGTCTGCTTGGGCAGCTGTTGCCCTTGTTCTGTCTGGCCTGTGTGTGGAAGGATTCATGGAGGCCCAGGCCTGGCAGCCGGGGCAGGGAGGGTTCAAGCACTTGGGGTGAGGGGGGGGATAGTAGCTGACAGGGAGCACCAGGCAGGTTGTGACGGGTTCCTCAGGACGTGGCCAGCCAAGGAGCAGGGCACAGAGCTGGGGTTAGGTCTGTAGTACTCAGGACACCAAGTACGCTGGCTATGCGCCCTGGGGCGGCCTCAGGAGGTTGGTCTGGAGCCCCACAGATTCCTCCTGACTTTGGTCAGAACTGGCCTTGGGGCTGAGAGAGGGAATGTCTGGACACGGGCAGGAGGGCTATGCAGTCAGGGCCTGGCAGGTCCCACATCCGGAGGGTGGACCCTGGTTGTGGTGGCCAATTTCTTTATTTGGAATTTGGTGTGACATTGAGATGATCTCATCTTTGCTAACTTCTGTACCTTCTAAGAATCCCTTCTGTCTTTTCCATCCTGTCCTGTCCTCTCGGGTAGACTGATGAAGAGGATGAAGTAGAGGTAGGACTGTTTATAAACATGAAGAATGCCACATTTGACCTTCCCAAGCGTGCTGTAGAGTCCAACCTAACATAAGCAGCATGAGGCCTCAGCACCATCCAGTGCTCTAAACCATGCATGATCGTTTTCTGGTTGCTTTCTGTGTGATCACTAACCTCCTTACACGGGTTCTCATCATAATAGGTATGCCAGGAATCAAAAGGCTAACTGCATTTTCCAAGCCATCCCTGAGTCCCAGGCCCTGTCAAAACTGACAAGTTCAGCTGATCTAATATTGGAGATATTCTCCTCGTATTGGAGAAGTAGACAGGGATTTCTCCCTCCAGCCCCCTGGCTGAGCCTTTTGGCAACCCAAAAATGAGAACTGGATTCTAGAATAACCATGGAAAGAGCCCTAAAACCAAAGAGGAAGTGGGACAGTGGCCCCGAAAGTGGTCATCACTCATGGGCAGCCTTTGACTTGTGCCCCTTTTCTCAGCTGGCATCCATTGGATTCATTGGGATTCGTGGGTGCAGGGGTGGGAAGGCAGGGGCTCCTCCTCCTGGCCCTGGTGCAGATGGGAGAACCAGAGGCGACATCAGGGCCGACTGGCCCTGGAAGATGAGGGAGCAGTGCAGGTAGCACAAGCAGATGTGTCCTGGGCTCTGTTACCGTGGCTGAGACACTCGATGAAAAGAGGAAGCCAGCGATCTGTGGGACTGCTCTTTGCAAACATTAATCTGACTTTCTCTTTCTCATCCAGCTGTTTGGCCTTGTGTACATATGGCCCATTGTGTTAGCATACCTCTTTTACAACATAGATGCCCTGATTCTTTGCTCAGCTACAGTTAGAGAATATGATCATGTCCATGTAATGCGTGTTCCAGCAACCCCATTTCTGGACACAGCCAGAAGCAATGAGTGTTGCCAGACTCTGTTTCAGCATGAATTTCTATGTCCTGTTCTGGTCTGGGCCCTGCAGTTGATTCCCTTAGGGCCTTTGGCAAGTCACTGAATCTTCGAGAGCTTCAATTTCCTTCTCTGTCAAGGGATAGGGCTAGCTCTGGAAAGATTCTTCCCAGTGCTTACCATAGTAGGATTCTGTAACTGAATCCCACTTTTTAAATGCTAAACATCCTAAGTGATCTATAAGAAAATTTTAACTGCTCTCTGGTACTAAATGAAAAAAAAAATCTCAATACATTTGATTAACTGGGAATATTTTAATTCTCCTATCAGGGCTTTGGTGTTAGAAACAGATGGGATTTCCGAGTTGTTCCCCGGGGTTGATGTCATTTGCCCCTAGCAGGCACCCGCTGCGGGTACTGCGGTGAGTCAGGAAACCCACTGCAGTGGAGGGACGGGTGTGGGCCTTCTGGGACCAGCGCTGTTCTTTCTGATAAGAGAACGTCCTGTCCCCATGGGTGTTTGTCATTCGCCCATGCACAGCCTTAGGGACCACCGTAGGGAATGTGTCTGCAGAATGCACATAAACAAGAAAGGTTTTCCTCAACGGAAGTTGGCTTTTGGGGGAGTCACCTCCTGCCCTAAGCCCTCCTTTGGTCTTGCAGTCCGGCAAGTTCTCCGGCAGCCCTCCAGCACCCCTGAGCCTGCCGCAGGGCCTGAGCTATGCGGAGGACGCCACAGAGCATGAGAACATGAAGGCTGTGCTGAAGACCTCGTCACCTGCCATGGAAGACACCACCCCGGTGCTGGGCGTCCGCACCCGCAGCCGGGCAAGCCGAGGTGACTCCTGGCCGGGGGGCGCTGGGGGCGGGGGGGCTTCCCTGTCTGGTCCCGTCCCTGTCATGACAGTAGAGGTAACTGTGCCCAGGAGGTATCTGCTCAGGGCTGACGTGCTGACGGAGACCCTTGCCTTCACTCACGTCTCTGGGACTCACTGCAGTACTTCATCTCCAAACCACACGGCGTTCCCACAAGTATAACTTCCTTCACACAAGAGGAGTTATGATTATGAATGGACCCCTATGGGTTAAAGCAGGGGTCAGCAAGCCATGGCCCTGGGCCCAGTTCAGCCAGCCACCTGTGTTGTAAATGAGGTTTTCCCCGGAACACAGCCAGGCGTGGCAGAGTTGAGTGGTTGGGGCAGAGACTGGGGGCCCGTAGAGCCTCGGGTTTTCACTGGATGGCCCTGTGTAGGGAAAGTTTGCTGGATTCAAGCACTGTCCCTTTTTGCCTTTTTAAATCTTTAGAGGCAAGGAAGAAATGAAAACTAAAGGTGCTAAAGACAGATAAGAGTTTCTAGGTTTGTTTCATAACTTGGAAGGGATATTTTTCTTTAATTGAGAGTTAAGGTGCATTTTTCACCTGAGAATGTTTAGTGGTGTTCCCCGATCCAGCCTGACAGCACATGAATGCCCCCCTTCAGGTTCCGTACGGCCTGCAACACACAGCCCACGCTATTCGTGCTGTCTCTGGGGGCCCCCTGCAGTCTGGTCCCAGCCTGTCTCCCACACTTGGCACTCACTCGCCCCCACATTATGGGCACCGCCCTTCTCTGCACCCTGTGTCTCCCTGAGCCCCCTCTGCTATTCATGCTGTCCCCTTTTCTCTGCCGGTCCAGCCCTCATTCACCTCCACAATCCACCTCCTCCCCATACTCCTCAACTCAGAGGGCCACTCCTTCCTCCCACGGACTCCTGAGCCCCCAGTTCGGGCTGCCTCAAGATTACAGACTTTATCACTAAAGAGAACAAACTTCTGGAGGACAGGCTTTCTCCTCTCGGTGTTTGCTTAGCACGTGCTACGTGCAGAGCTAGAAGGTGGCGTATCACTTATTGTCTAAGTTGTCATGCTCTGGCATGTGGCAGTGGTCCTGGTAGTCATTGTACTGGGTGACCAAAGAGAACAGGCCCGGTAAACTGGGCTGTGGGTTAGCTTACCTATCACAGAAACTCGGTAAAACAATGAGCTCAAGCAGTGCCCATCAGGCGTTGTCCCAGGCTCGGGAGAACATTCAGACTCACGAGATGGCGGGCAGCTGCAAGCTGGAGAAACCCCTGAGAAAGCCCTTCAGTGACTTCTAACTGCCTTTGTAGACCGACCAGTGCTTTTGGAATTTTGCTGTCGTCAACTCTGTTAAATATAAACAGAGAATGATAGTAATATTAACTTCAACATAAAAGAAAAAATAAATGTAGTTTCAAGTTTTCTTTAGAAGAGAGTGGGTTACATGGTGCATATAGTTCCTTGGAGCTTCTTGTCAACCCAAGGACCACAAACTGCCATCTACGGAGGAGTCTTGAAACTTGAACGCTGCTTCCAGGCAGTGTTCCAGATCCCTAAGGTTTATGTGGAATTCCCTAGCGGGGCTGCACTTCAGGCGTTTTATGAAATTACCAGATGTTTTTCTTCTTTTCTTTTGTTTCTCAACTCCAGGTGAGTTCAATACCACTCTAGTTCCTTCCTCTGCTTCTTAATGTTGGACTTCGGTCTTTACCTTTTAGCAGGGTTTTTACTTTGATAGGCAGTTAAGATGACAGAAGAAGGGCTGCCTCCCCCCACCTTTGCCCCGGGAGGCAGTGGCAACAGATCCACAGGTGGTCCAGATGTTGAAATCTGCAGCCAAGTTTTAACCATTACAAATGTTAAAAGATGTAAAGGAAAATATAGACAAATTGATTAAAAGGTGTATCATTTCAACAGCAAATTGGAACTTAATCTTTAATCAAATGAGGGTGCCTGGGTGGCTCAGTCATTAAGTGTCTGCCTTCGGCTCAGGTCATGATCCCAGGGTCCTGGGATCGAGTCCTGCATCGGGCTCCCTGCTCGGCAGGAGGCCTGCTTCTCCCTCTCCCACTCCCCCTGCTTGTGTTCCTGCTCTCTCTATCTCTCTCTCTGTCAAATAAATAAAATCTTAAAAAAAAAAAAAAAAATCAAATGGACATTCAAGAACTGCAAAAGAAATATCCGAAATAAGGAACTCATTGTGTGGGTTTAAGAGCAGACTTGTCCCAGCAAAGGAAAGGATTAGTGAATTCAGAGACAAGTTATTGTACAAGAAAATGTACAAAGTGAAGCATAACGAGGAAAAAATGGACAGAACAGAATAAAATGTAAGGTGTGAGGTGCACAATCCAACGGTCTCCCCTATGTGTAATTGGAGCAGCAGAAGGAGAAGGATAAGAAGCATTAACTGAAGAGCTAATGTCTGAGAATCTCCCAATGCTGGTGATATATATCAACCCACATATTTAAGAAACTTAGCAAATCCAAGGAGAATAAATAAAAAGAAAACCATGCCTAGGTATAATGTGGGCAGACTGCTAAAAACCAACGATGAAGATAAAATCTTTTAAAAAGTCAGATGGAAAAGATAAATTACCTTCTAAGATACAAACATCAGAATGAGGGCTCACTGTTATCAGAAGCTATGGAAGTCAGATGAAAGTGGAATGACATCTTCAAACTGCCAAGAGGAAAGTCTGTATCCAGGGAAATTCTTTCAGAACCACAGGCAAGCTTTTATTACATTAAAATATAGTCTCTTTTTTGATATAATTATTCCCCTTTTAGACTATTACTTTAGGTCAGATTTTTAAGGGAAAAAATAAATTACAATGTTTTCTTTCAAACGGTAATTTACACTTTTTTTTTTAAATTGAAGTATAGTTGACACACAATGTTACATTAGTTGCAGGTATGCAACATTGTGATTCAACAAGTGTACATTATCAATTTACATATTTTTTAAAATGAAGTCAAAATAAAGTGATATGGTGCTATCATAGTCTATAATGCTTCATTTCTTCTACCACATCTCAGTATATATAAATGTCTTGCGGGGCACCTGGGTGGCTCAGTCAGTTAGGCATCCGACTCTTGATTTCAGTTCAGGTCATGATCTCAGGGTCGTGAGATCGAGCCCCACGTTGGGCTCCACACTCAGTGGGGGAGGGGGTCTGCTTGAGATTCTTGCCCTCTCCCTCTGCCTTCCCCCCGCCCCACTCACACGCACCTGCACACACTCTCTCTAAGATAAATAAATAAATCTTAAAAAAAAAAAAATAAATGTCTTGCTAACACTTGGGAGACTGTTGTGAGCCAATGGCCTCTTGGGGTCTGTAAAAAGTATGGGCAGTGTTTCCCTGATGCTATATGTGGGTACAAGTTTCCAGGGAAAAAAATCCTATACATGACCAGAAAGAATGCATATAAACAGTTACCAGGCAGGAAAGTAACCAAAGGGGCGGCGGGGGGATAAAAAAGCAGAACCAGGACTGAGGTCATAAAAGAATGACATCATCACAAAACCAAGTCTGGCAATCCTGAACATATGGCAACACGTCCCTCTGAAGCATCTCCTGACACATTACAGTGAAAGCAGATCCCTGGGGATGTCTAGGATGGGAAAAATAGGTCATTCTTAGTAGGAAGATCAGATGATGCCTTCATTTTTGGCCCAGTGCTCTGAAAATGTATCATGAGCAAATACAGTTGATTGAAACGTGTGTGTTTTTGGAAGGGTAGCTTAGCATTTTAAAATGAGACATGGAATTACAAATCAGTAGGTAGAAGGGAAAAGCGGAAATTGCTGGCCAAAACACAATTGTACTATTGACTGCCCTGTCTGATCTGAGGAAGACCACTGTTCAGAAGCGCAGAAGGGTCCCAGGGTAAAAGCTATGACAGTGGAGGCCTCCTCCCTCCAGTTAGACCACCTGGTCCATCCTGAGAGTGCAAGAAAGTTCAGCCATTTCAAAAATTCCTTTCTGAGAGGAGCCTGTTTTTAAAGGGTTTTATGATGCTGAAAGATTTAATCGGATGGAAGCAAGTGGATCAAGTGCCCTTGGGCATAAGCAGAAAAAATACAAGTTACTCTTCTTTTATATGCTAGGGCTGTAGCTCTGCTCCCATTCATACAACAAATGCTTAAAATAACATCAACAATGACAACAAACGTTGTCATTAGAAAACATATTGACCTATAGATACATGCATGTGGTAGAGCCCCAGGAGTCCTGCTACTCGTTTGGCAAAGTGTGAATCATTTATGTATGCAATTCAGCAATATGCATTTTACTGGCAGAAATTAGGACTACATTATAGCATATTATGTATTTACTGTAAAATTTCAACCACAAACACATGTCCACAAAAATCACAATCTACTGAACTGTGAGCAGCTATTCCCAACTATTGCCGTCAATATCCAAATGCCAAAAACTTTTCAAAATTAGTATGGGAATAGAACTCAAGAATGTAAGGTATATGTTTACTAACATTTCTGCCTGTGGTTGGCGAAAAGCTGACGGTTCTTCAGCTGGACCTTAGGCTCCAAATACCTGTGTTCCATAGGCATAGAGTCTGAGAACACCCACCTACAGGCTTCTGAAGTTGTATGTTTATTACAAAGGATCATGTATGTGGAGGAAATTCACAATTTTGAGCGCATTGCATGTCTTCTTACAGAAGCGTATTTCCCATCTTATAGAAGAGATTTCACAAGGAAGTTGATCTATCATGAAGGCACAGTTCTTGATACTTGGGAGCTCATGTTTTCGTGGTGCTTTCTTCTTGCTTGTCTATAGGCAGATGCTTTTATGCCAGACTTAGACCTGCTCTGTCTTAATAGACAATTATTTATAAATGTATTTTCCTAGTCAAGAAGCAAAGAAAAATTTATGTCTGTTCCTGCTTTGCTAGTTGAAGAAGGTAATCCTGTTTTGATTTTTTAAATATTTTATTTATTTATTTGACACAGAATGAGAGAGAGAGCGTGCGTGCACGCGTGTGCACAGCAGACTCCCTGCTGAGCGGGGAACCCAACTCAGGGCTCTACCCCAGGACCCTGGGATCATGACCTGAGCTGAAGGCAGATGCTTAACCAACTGAACCAACCAGGTGCCCCTCCTGTTACGATTTTTAAAGGTTAAGTTATCCAGGGTGGCTCAGTCAGTTAAGCAGTTGACTCTTGATTTCAGCTCAGGTCATGATCTCAGGGTTCTCAGATCAAGCTCTTTGTTGGGCTCTGCGCTCAGCAGGGAGTCTGCTTGAGATTCTCTCTCTCTCCCTCTGCCCCCCCCCCAACACGGTGCACTCACTTGCGCTAGCTCGCTCTCTCTCTGAAAATAAATAAACCTTAAAAAAATAAAGTTCCTTTAAAAAAAAAAAGATTAATCCAAAGATAAACCGTGACAAAATCCATGATTTTTATTTAACTAGAAGAGATGTTAAGGTTAGTTGACATTTCCTAGGCCTAGACAGCCATGGATAGAGAGCTGAATTGACACATATCTCTGGACATTACTGGGTGTCCATCACCGAGTATCTGTGATGTGCTCTGTGATGGGATGTCCGCCCTCCCACGATCATGGGGCCTGTCAGGTGGAGGCCTTCAGCAGCTGTGTTACAGGGTAGTATTAAGTAAGTGCTCTAAGTGCACATGAATGGGAGTAGCGGTCAAGGTCACAGTGGGGGACAGGTGAGTACCCCCAGATCTGGCAGGCTGACGCTCTCGCTCTGGCCGAGGCTGTGATCTGTTGCTGACAGAGCTCCGTGCTCGGAAGGGCAGCGTTGGCATTTTCTCTAGTGTGTTCCTGCTCTCTGGTTGTTTAATTCTTCAGGATCCACTAGTTCCTGGACGATGGGAACCGATGACTCCCCTAACGTCACGGATGATGCAGCCGATGAGATCATGGATCGCATTGTCAAGTCGGCCACCCAGGTGCCCAGTCAGCGGGTGGTGCCTCGGGAGAGGAAGCGCTCCCGGGCCAACCGGAAGTCTCGTAAGTGCCTTGGAGCTAGGGTGAGGGCCTTGCCCTGCAGGGAGCTGGCCTCCTGTTCTGTATGCCCTGGAAAGGGCAGACACCCAGAGGCCGGCTCCAGTCAGTTGTCAGTGATGCCTGGAGGGCCCACCCGAGCTCAGCAATGAAAGGTTTCCTGGTTGACAACCAACACTGCCATTGTGGGGGAGGGGGCTGCAGGCACACCCGCCCAGTGTATTTGCCGCTTCTGGTCAGGCCTCCCTCCATTCTTAATGTTCCCAGGAAGGTCCAAAGGACCCTTACATATCTCTGGCGTGCAGGGGTGGGTACAGGGGGGCCATTGCCAAGCACTGCCCCAGATGCTTTGCTGAGGCCATATTTCTGCAGCGGTGACCACTTTCTAGCTGAAGATGGGTCCCCAAAGGATTCACTGCTGCTCACAAATATGTCGAAGGTGAAAAACCAATGATTTTATGGTCGTTAGGGTGCTTAGAATACTTAACGTTAATCTAGGTTGACCAGTTTGGTTTTGCTTCTTTTGGTACCGACCAGAGAATTTCCACTAAATCAAAGGGACTGATTTTCCCCTTTGTCTGAGTCCACTGCCTGCTTCTGCCCACGGAACGATGGATGTGGGGCTGCCTCTGTGGGCACCATGCTTGCTCTCAAAGGGGCTGCTCTCCGTACAGAAACAGGGTTCCTCTGTATCCTTTGACATGTGTCTGCGCTAGTCTTGACCCTCGCGTGTTTTAGGAAAAAGCTCAGCCCCCAGCCTTTGGCCCCGACGCTGCGTCACTCAGCTCAGGAGACCGGCTTGAGTCTCGCGCGGCTCTGCCTTCAGGAATCAGGGATGGTGAGGGGCATAGGGATTTATGACCATCACAAGAAGGAGGTAACCAGGCTTCCTCCTCCCGGCTCCAGAAAGTGAAAGGAGAGTGACTCCAGGTAGGCGGGAGTTCAGTAAGAACTCAGACTCCTTTGGTGCCACCTTTGAGATTCACACAGGAGGGGTTCAGGGTTTGAGCTGCAGAGCCCAAGGGAGGGGGCGGAGAAAATGCCGGGAAGGGGATGCCCTCACGGAAGGTGGGCCATGCGGGGCCAGAGCCCTCAGAAAGGGCGACCGCATGAGGCCACTAGTGACCTGGCCAGTCCCCCGAGGCCGAGGGTATGTGCTCCTCCCCCAGGTTATATGCCTGCGTTGGCAAAGAGTGTAGGCCCTGTCCTCCGGTCTAGAGAGAACCAGATTCTTAGAGAGACACATAATGTCACTGGGAACAATAACACAGTCATAATTAATTTTCCTCTTCAATCTGGCCAGGGAGATAGTTTGCCTGTTTTTGTGGTTGATATAAACTAAATTTCCTGTGGTATCGTTTCCATTCCAATCTTATGCAAAACAGCCGTATATTCTTTTTATTCAGCCAAACACATTTTATTCTGCGCTGCAGTTACTACAACAAATACAGCCCTGCATGTATGTAAGTGTTTATCTGTAACAGGCTTAATTTATTAGTAATGGCACCATCAACAGAAATTTAAGACGGGGGAAAGTTACTTTGATTTCTGTTTAAGAGGGATGATAAACTCCAGCTTTCTCACGAGAGGTTAAAGGAATAAGAAAAAAAACAATCTGCAGAATCGATGCGAAGTTCCGTGGTTTGGGCCTCCCTCTCAAACAATGTTGTATTTGATTTGATTGTTTAATGGCCGTGATGAGGCAAGTGGGTAATGAATAACCACCGTATTTGGGCCATCACTCATTTGGCTAAAGACAGTAATAGTCCAGCTATTGCAGGAAACCAAAAAGAATCCATCCCATAGCCTAGAAATTTACGACCTCCAAGCCGCTTGAGAATTCTCCAAGATAATTAAATGTCTGCTTTCATGTTTGATGCTGGTGACTAGGACTGCGCATGCCAAATGTCCTGCTAAAGCTTGAAATATGCAGCCGGTGGGGACACAGGCAAGGCGTCTTAATCGATTCGCAGGTTACCATGGCTCAGTTTTGCTTTTCCAGCTGGTGACCATTGGGTCTCATTAAGTAAAGTGTTTTGACTTGTCCGGTTGATTTTTAGCCTGTGAAATGATGGATCCAATGCACTCTCATGTGGCTGCCCCTGATTCTAGCCGAGGTTCTCCAATCAGCTGGTGGATCAGACTGAGAGAGAACATTCTGGGAGGTTCTTGGTTTTTTCTTATATAGGTTTCTCTTTTCATCATATCGGGGCAGCTCTTTTGTCCCAGGGCTGTTTGTTCTCTTAGGCGTCCTGAATGTTGGCCTTCTCTAGAAAATCCTGAAGCTGGATGGCGTTTGAAATATTCTTACCAGTGTGATTCTGCAGGATGGGCCCTGGTGTCTGGTACGAAGGGGGAGCTGCTCCCCGATGTTCTTTTCTCTTGGACCTATCTTTGGAAGAAAGTCTCTGCTCAGCTGGCTGGCCTCTTATGGCCACCAGCCCAGACCATCGCAGAACAGAACAGGGTTTAGGGACTCATAGTCTGTCTATTCTCTTTTCCCAGGGGAGCCAGATCTTGTCACAGTAGAGAGAGGCTGGATATCATTTTCCTGTTGAGTTTCCTTCTCAGGTGGGGGTCTGGGCCCCACCTGTGACATGGCCATGAAGTTTGGGCACAGAACTGTATTTCTCTAAAGATGTGATTACTTTGCTATGACCTAAAAATAAACTGGCCAATTTCATAGCTAATTAAGATCTTAATTGGTCACCCTTATAAGAACAGTTTCTCAGTGGAAAGAGCTGGAAGTCTAGTTCCAGGGACTGCTGGGGAAGGAGCACAGAACCTTGATTTGATCTGACACCCTAACCCCCAGTACCCCGCCCCCACCATGACGGCCTCCTCATCGCATCCTAAAGCTTCAACATCCCTCTCAAAGGGCATGTGACATAGCTCATATTGATTTGATGTAACTAAAATGTTATTTCTTTTACAGAATCTTGAGGGATGTAAGCATGCTGTCTGTTAAGTAGAATTTCATGGAGAAAGAAAACCCTCAGATCCGAAAAATTATTGAATTTGTTTTAGGGAAAACGGGAGATACGCCTCACAAAATATTAGATCCAGCCCTGGATCTGATCAGCACACAACTCCGTTCACTTGTCTCTACTTCTCCAAAGTAGTATTTGGAAATACCCAGCAATTTTCCCATTAATCCCATCAAGAAAAACTTCCTGAGTGTTGTTTAAATAGTTTTTGCTTACCGACTGTGAATCAATTTTATATGCTTTTATAGGACAAGCTAACAATGGCAGTAAAACAGAGGCTTGAAAACCCATGCTCTTGCAAATATAGTCAAATAAGACGTTAGTGGAAAGGACCAAAATTTCTCAAACTTCTGTCTTCTCCTCAACGACCTCATTCAGTTACTCAGCCCCTGATTATTCTTAGAGCTCATTCCAGGGGGGCTGACCTTCCTCTAAAGATAGCTGAGGGTGCCCGCCCATGTGTCTAGGCCACGGGACAGGACAAAAAGAAGCCCAAGAGAGGCCCGACAGCCTCTCCCCTGAAGCGCGTGGAGAGTCGCTGCCTTGTAGAGGGCCCGCTGGAGGGTGCGCGCCTCGCGGGGGGGGCCACCATTAGTGTCTCCTCCAGGCTGAAGGACAGGGTGACAGAACAGGATGGAGCTGACCGTGCCTCTCTGATTTCTCGCAGCCCCCTTTAAGCCTCTGGTGATTTTAAGGCCTTCTCTCTAGAAAAGCGAGAGCAGGAAGTGAGGAAGGCTTTTCAACCTTTGCTCTGTGTTGGGGGCGTCTCAGAGGTGGGGAGGGACAGACGCAGGAAAGAGACTTGAAGGGATGTGCAGGGTGGGGGAGGGATGGAGGGCGTAATCAGAGTCTGGGAACTTGGAAGAGAAATCGGGCCTGAACAAGAGGAGGTGCTGTCCGAATGGCCAACAGACCCCACATCACCCAGGCCCTGAAGGCAGGTCCAACATTAGGGCGTACAGGCCTCGCACCCAAGCCCATACGTAGGCCGGGCCAGAGGTCAGGACTCTGATGCCGCAAGAAGCTCAGCCAGAAGCTTCGGGTCAAAGAGGCAGATTCAGAAGAGTCTGGAAATATTTTACTATTAACTGAACTAGAGGCTTGATTCAGGTTTCACCAGTATTTCTATGAATGTCCTCTTTCTGTTCCACTACCCTACTCAGGCTGTTCCATTGCATTGAGATGGCATGCCTCCTCTGATGTGTGGAGGACATTTTAAGAGCTTGACACTTTTGAAAAGTACTGGTCAGTTATTTTGTAGAATGCCTGTCAATTTGGGAAACCTCTGCTTCTAATAGATTTATGAGGAAAAACAAGATGGAGGGTGGAAACAAGAAAAAGAACTCAGATGGTTAGATAATCGACATTGACAGAACAAAATGGACCAACCTTCAGAAAGTCTAATATAGAATCAATAATTGTGATAGAGCTTAAAACAGTTCCCTATATTTAAGTCCAAAGAGACATGACTGAACCCGCCATTTTGGCTCCATTTAGTGGACAGGTCCCTCAAGAAACAAGGCATGAATAAATAGGAGCAGTCTTGTTACTTCCCAGCCACCTGGTACATACATTTAAGACCTCTTGAAGTTCTGATATTAGTCCCCGTAGTCCTAGACACACTACTCTCTGTATACTTGATAGAAAATCTTTAGCTGAATCTTAGGGATTACAAAAAAGCTAACTTATTTCCAAATTGTTTGGCACTATGTGCAAAAGAGACAAAAACTATCAGTGATCTAAAGGTGAAAGAGTGCAAATAGATTTCTGTCATATGGAGGTTAAGACTTGGTGGATGTCCCACGGGTATAAAAGATGGTGGGAATGTGTCCTGCTGTTTCCAGGGTAGGCTGCATCTCACATGTCCTGCCTTAAATCCCTCTGTGGACCATTTCCTGTGTGCCCTCGGGCCAGGGACTTCATCTCTCTGTGCTGTCTGCACACTTGCTGGAGAAATAATAACAGTACTCTTCTCATAGGGTTTCCATAGAGAATAAATGGAATCATCCAGGTTAACCCTCAGTAAATGGAGGCTGCCATCACTGTAATTCTCAGATTCAGCTCATTTTTAGCAAAGAGCCACCTGAGAGCTCTTTGTAGGATCAAAATATTTTTCAATTCTGGGGGCGGGGAGAGAAAAAGAACTTGCGGTTTTTCCCTGAGTCCCCATACGCCGCGGTGCTGCATGTTGACAGCTGAGGCTCTCCTGTGCCTGATCCCGCTGGTGACAGTGCCTGGGCCAGAGAGTGGCTGCTGGTGCCGGCAAAGTGACCCGTGCCGTCTCCGGGAAGAGCTGCAAGGCACACAAGGACAAACATTTGCACGGGCTGTTCTGTGTTAAGCGGCTGCAGGGGGGGAGGTGGGCACAGGTAACAGGCTGGGGAGCAGCTACGCCGTAGCCAGAGCGTTCAAGCGGGAAGCAGGAGTGGGGAGCGGAGAGGGGCCCAGACGTTATCTTATCAGACATACGCCAGCACTCCCCCCCCACTCTAGGACTCGAGAAATCCCCATTTGATGACTTGTTACTATGGTGCAAGTTCCATATCCTGCCAGCCCATTTGCTGGTCCCTTCTTTTTCTTATGTCCCAGTTCTTTCTTGCTTTCCAGAAACTGAGTGAGAGCCAACACCCTTTCCAGCCAGGGTCTGCTACCCTGAGCCTTTCTCCTCCTAGTGTGTCCCTGTCGGTCCCCTGCCTCCCTGATCACAACACTTGGCTCAGGGTAGAGGCGCAAGGAACCTTTGCTGAGTGAGTGAATGAATGGATGAATGAATGAACAAACGAATTGATGAGCAGGCAGATGGATGAATGGATACCCAAAGAGGCCCTTTGTATGCATAATTTGAACGGGAGCACAAAGCCGATTTCAATGATCATCTTCATTTCACACGTCTTTTCAAGTGATGTTACTTTTTAACAAAGGAAGGGTTCAGATTCTTAAGGTCTTTGGGGGGTTCCTATATTACTTTGTATATGTATATTACATGTATATGTATATTACTATATACATCATATGTTTATGATGTGGGGATTGTATTTAATATGAGAAAATTTATCTCAGTTGCCACGAAGGCCCACAGAAAGTCGGATTCCATTAATGGGGCAGGTTTTTCTATGAATTCCTTTTTAGGGACACACCTGGCGAGCAAAAAGACCTGGCCTATGCTGGCTTTTTCCTCTGCAGCAGAGAACACCTGAGCCCAGGCAGAAGGGGCAAGGGAGGACCCCAAGGGTTGTGGCCCCTCAAAACTAAGAAGAGGCTACGAGGCTGAGAGCACATCTCTGTGCAGTCAGGCAGCGGGGCCAAAGCAGCGCCATTAAGCTTGGTTCTATTCTCTGTGCCTGCCCCAAAGAGGCCGGCTCAGTGCCCGTATCAGTGAGATTACTGCACATCCTACAAGGTGCCAGGGTCCTTATTCAAGTATTTACATGAACTGAACTGAACACCACAGTTATAGGACTAAAGCAAATGTGTGAACAGGTGTTAAGGAAGTGTCTTTAAATGCCCTCCTGCGAAATGCCCATCAGTTTGGGAAGTCTTCTGTAGTCATCTGGCCAAGCATGTATACCGAAAGCCTCAGTGATTAGAGTTCATAGACTCATGTCCATGCCACCTTCTGTGCCTAGTGAAGTTCAAGATGCCCTGCTCGTGCAGCATGGTCTTCTTCAAGCCGGATTTTGTGTCTTGGAAGAGAGGTCTTGGCAGTCCTTGTCAAGAATGAGAAACATTTTATCTTATTTTCTGCCATTAAAATTATCTTTCTTTAACAAACACTTGAAGGAGTGTTTAAAGAACATAAAAGGTTATTACAAACTAGTATTTTTATTGCTGCCCCATAGAACAAATTCCATTACTCAGTTAAATGCAATGTGCCTCCAGCCGAGGCTCTGGAGCCAAACATTTTGTCTGGACCAGTGAGACAGTCTGGAGCCCAGGGGCCAAGGGTGGGGAGAGGGAGAGCCAGTGCAAGAGAAGGCTGCAGACGGATGGCTGGGGGCCCAGAGCGAAGCTTGAAAATACAGTCGTGTGTGGTGGCAGGATTTGAGGGTAACCCTCAGCACAGATCTTTGTGTCTCTGTTTGTGTCAAATCCACACTTGATGTGTGTGAGTCTTCCAGCAGTGTTTCGATTCTTTAAGTCCCGAGCACATAATAAACTATTTGTTGATTGACCAATTGATGGGTTAGGTGTTGACTCCTGTTCAGAGTGCTAATTCCCAGGAGAGAAGAAACCATTGATTGATAGATATTTAGACCCTGTGCATTCTACCAGATCTCTTCAGATCCTTTGTCCACAGGTTGAGTGGGCTTTTGCTTAAGGGAGGACGGGAAGGCATGGAATATGGGGTGTTGCTTGCAGACACATGGGCTGGAATCCTGGCGTCCAGATCATCTGAGGCCTCCCCCTGAGAGGGAGGATACAGGCCCCGTGGGGGTGAGGGGAGTTGGGTCTGGCATGGGAAGATGGGAAGACACTGGGGTGAGCTTTACTTTCTCCACATTCTGATCATCTCCACATCTGATCTCCACATTCTCATCCTGCCCTGCTCATCTCAGGTCCTCTGGCTGATTTAGGATTTAGGGGGGAAGGTGTATCCATAACACATCTCTTCTGAAAACAGAGCTAGTACCCCAAACTCCCTATGACCTTATGTGGAAAGTAGGCCAAATACAAGTTATAAATTAAGGAAAATGTAATTAGGCAACCTTTCAAATGAAAGGACTTGTCTTGGAAGGGACAGCGGCCTCCTCCTTCACCCTTATCCAGCCTTTATTTTCATGTCAGAATTGATCAACACTAAACAATGGGAAAACCCATAATGCCAAGCTAAACATAAGCCAATTCTTAGTCACATATGAGCATTCCTCCACCTGCCAGTTGTAAGCCCCAGAGGAGAGTGTCGTTGGTCCTTCTTGAGCCTTGTGTGTGTCACAGAAAACATCTACCAGATCCAGTCAGAAGTTTGGCAGTTTGCTCCTTGGCATCCAGTCCATAAGGAATCACTAGTTCTTGCCTCCAGAGGCCATCTGATGAGTTGAGACTGAGACCCACAATGCTCGTAGAGATTCATCCTGGCTGCTGCCCCTTGCCCGGTTTTGTTAACACCTTGCTCTGTAAGGCCAGGTCCCCCAAATCAGTGCTCACCCTGCAGATTTGTGGGGTTATCTTATCTAGTTTGCAATCATTGGAACTTGCATTCCCCTGTGTTCTGTAAGGACTGTTCCAGCTCTGACCCCTTCCTTATGCTAGCCAGAGGCTGAGCTCTCCGCATGCCATCTGTACTTTACTATTGCACCCATTTCTCAGAAACCTTACAAGGGTGGGCCTCCTTTCTCCCCTCTTACAAGGTCAGTCCCTCCACTTGGCTCTTCAGGTCAGCCTCTTGCAGCCCCAGAATTTGTCCTGCCCTGGCAGATAGATGGCCAGGCATTTCAGCAGGAGCAGGATGGGGCTGAGCATCTGTGAGCCCTGCGACTGCCCTGGGGGGGTCCTTGGGGGGCGCTGGGGGGGGCAGTGGATCACCATGTGCTGGCTGCTAACACCTCCCTGTCTTCTCATCCTTTTGTGACCTGTGGGTGCTGCTGCAGTGCGAAGGACCCTCAAGAGCGGCCTGACTCCAGAAGAAGCCAGGGCCCTGGGCCTGGTTGGCACCACAGAGTTGCAGCTGTGACGTCTGGGGGCACCCTGAGAAGTGTGCCCAAGAGCGCAAACTCCTGCTGGGCAGAATCCCTCCAGTTGGGAGTGAAGAGACTCGACACTAACATCCGAAGGTTCTGAAGGGGAGTGTCCATTTCTAGGTGTCTGCGTGTGGCGCGCTGGACATTGATGGGGCTCGCTCAGAGTCTCCTTCAGACACTTCCTTCATTGTGTCAGCTGTGTTTCTCTTGTTTCCTTGACACCTGGTTTAGTAGTTCCAAAGTGTGACCCCTTTTCTGTGCAAGGAGCAGCCCTTTTAAGGAGCAGATCACTCTCACAGTTCCTGTGGTCATATGAGGCAGTTTGATTAGGTTCGCAGACTGGGTCTCTCCACAACACCAAAATATCCAGATGGAAACTCCAAAATTGTACACAAAAAGCAAGCACAGATTATTTACCAGTTGTGGATTTTAGATGTACTAAATGTTTATACAAATTCATAAATGTACACCATGTTTCAAATACTAAATAAATAGAGTTTAATGCCATAACTGGAAACTTTTCTTCTCTTGGGTGTAAGGCCTTAAACAGCTCCAAAGCCTCACCTCCTTCTGAATCAGGGAAATAAATCTTTTCTCAGGTTCGTCAGAAGGACTCTGGTGGCTTGGAATGGCCTCGAGGCCCTTTGGCTTTCTTGTGTTGTTGTTTGTTTTTTTGTGTTAATAGAGTGGGCCTGCCAATGTGCTCTTTGTAACTCATTATTTAGGCTTCGGTGTTTGTTGCAGGACCTGTGAGCCATGACCTCATGTAGATCACCTTATCCATGGAGTACTTCTGTTTTGCTCCATTGTAATGCTTACCCAAAAATTAGAGTAGCATTTAAAAACTGAACTATTCTGCAATTCTCTCATTTTTTACGTAAAAATTCATTTTCTCCAAAAATTTACTAAGTCCCCAAAACAAAATGGAAGTTTAAAATTTTGTCTACAGAGAACCTCAGAGTGACAGATGTAATCCTTGGCACTCGAGTACCAGTCATTAGAAGCTAAGGTGTCCAGTGGGGAAGGCACTGCCAGGAGCCACACCGGGGTGGCTGGTGCCTGGGTGGTGGCCGAGCCTCCACAGAAACCCCTCCCCCCAGTGTTGCACGGTTCCCGGGGTAGAACCTCTGTCTCTGGAAAGAGGGAGAGGTGAACCACTGCACAGGTTGGTCATCAAGCTATTAATTCCATGTTTGCGTCACTTTTAAAACCTCTGTGACTCTGTGTTCCTGAACCTGGGTGTATGTGACTTAGAGACAAGATGTAGTTGTGCTGCCTGAAGAGCTAAAGATCAGATGTTCACTCCACAGGCCTCCGTGACTGGGTACCCCCGCTTCTGCGTCCCCACTCTGCTGAGAGCCTGGAAGCTCTTTACAGCAGGTATTGGTCAAATAATATGTGATGAATGTGAGCACCCCAGGAAAGCCTGGAATCTGCCAACAGTAGGTCTGTATATAGACAATTGAGTTTAATCACTTTATCAAAAAAGATACATAGGTTATTAATGCTTATTTTCTTATGGTTCTAAATAACATGTAATATTCTGATATGATTTAGCTGTCAGAGCCTTTGTCTGTTACCTTAGCACCAAGTACAGACAGAATATCCATATCACTGGGGATTGGGATGTGCAAACAAAAGGAAGATGCATTTTTGTTTCACCATTTAGTGAACAGATAATTTGATGTCCTTCTGGAGGCCCTTGGCGTTCTGCTGAGTTATTGCTTTGGAATAAAAGGTCATGTTCAGAAGGAAGTGACTGAATAAATCTGAAGTTAATTTTATTTTAGGGATTAAAAAATTCTCAGAGGAAGCAAGCAAGGTCAACTAATTTCTTGGTTACAGCTAGGTACAGAGAGTCTTTTTATTGGGAACTTGGTTTAGCAGTTTTAAGTGAAATTGAAGGACTATTCCTGTTGCTCATTTCTTCCCTCCTTGTTGCCACTTACCCTGGCTCCCTCTGTTAGTGGTGTTTTTTTGTTTTGTTTTGTTTTGTTTTGTTTTTAATTCAGGAGGTTAAGTTTCTCTTAAAGACCTTTGAGAAGCATTAAATAAATAGTACCTTACCCTTGGGAGATGCTTTGCTACTCTTGCTGGTCATCACCATAGATATTCTCATGCCTATTTCTTAATTTAGTTTGAAATTACAGAACTGCCAGTAAAGTAAATTATAGAACTGGCATCTCTTCAGTTAAAGATGCCTGGGTTTTAGTTTCTTTGGAATATTGAGGTTTTTTCTGTTTAAAAAATAACTTACTGAGGGATTTGGGGATGGAAGGGAGGATGCACAGGGCCCAGGAGGGTTGAAGACCCAGTTTTGTTTTCAAGCAAGCCTGTCATCGAACAAAGTGCAGGAAGGAAGAGCAGGATCAGAGTCAGGAAACCTGGTTTCTGAGCTCCCAACCTGTGGTGGCTGCCTCATTGTCCACTGCTCCCAAATCCCCCATTTCTATGCTCATGGCCCTGAGATAGTGTATCACTATCTAAAGGCTAAATCATGGCCACCCAAAGAGAGCAGGTCCTAATCACAGGAACCTGTAAATGTTATAAAGAAGGGTCTTTGCAGGGGATGCCTAGGTGGCTCAGTTCATGATCCCAGGGTCCTGGGACTGAGTCCCACATCGGTCTCCTTGCTCAGCAGGGAACCTGCTTCTCCCTCTGTCTGCTCTGCCTGCTGCTCCCCCTGCTTGTGCTCTCTCTCTGGCAAATAAAATCGTTTAAAAAAAAAAAAAAAGTCTTTGCAGATATGAATAAAGTAAGTATCCAGATATGGAAAGATAATCCTGGATTATCTAGGTGTGCCCTAAATCTAATCATAAATGTCCTTTTTTTTTTTTTTGATGTAGTGTTCCATGATTCATTGTTTGCATATAACACCCAGTGCTCCATTCAATGTCCTTTTAAGAGAGGTAGAGGGAGGTTTTATATGCACAAAAGAGAAGGTCTTACGAAGACAGAGAGGCGGCAATTGGAGCAATGTGGCCACATACTAAGGAATGCCAGCAGCCTGCCGAAACTGAAAGAGGTCAGGAACAGATTCCCCCCCTGAGCCTCTGGAGAGAGTATGGCCCTGTTGGCACCTTGGTTTTGGCCCAGTAAAACTACTGTTGAACTTCTGGCCTTTAGCACTGTAAGAGAATAAATTCCTATTGTTTTAAGCCACCAAGTGTGTGGTAATTTGTTACGGCAGCTCTAGAAAATCAGTCACAACCACCAGTCACAAATCTGCAGCGAGGGCCTATTATAGAGGTGACCCTGTGCCAGGAGCTGAGGATTCAGCTGGAAAAAGGAGAGTCATGATCCCTCCCCTTGGGGCCATGAGAGGTAGTCATCAACTAAAATTAAAATTTAGTCTAATCTGCAGCTATTTATACATTTTGCCAGAGAAGTATGTAAAAATAAAAATACCTGATTGCCTAGGAGAAGGGATGAAATGTCTTGGCAGTCGCAGTTGAGGTACATGATATTAAAATGCCCCATCAGTTTTTGTCACAAAAGGCAGTTTATTTGGTAGAAAAATTGTGTTGCTAGGCGATTCGTGGGGGGATGGACTTTCTGAATGATTTTTAAAAGAGCTCAAATGTTGATGGCATCTCTGTGTGGTCACTTGCTATGTATTATTTTATATAATCCACTTAGCAATTCTGCATTTTCATTTTAGGAAGAAGGTAAGGATGAGAGATACTGAATGACTTGCCCCAAGGGCAAAAAACAGGAAGTGGTATGTGCTGGCTTGTCATGCTCGTCCTGGTTTTGTTCTTTTAGAACCCTTAAGAAAGCCTGTTAATCAACAGTCGACTCTGCTTCAACATACTCTCTTCTCAGCATGTGGCACAGACTGACCCAGGGCTAGGCCTGGTGGGTGGAGAGCCAGTCAGCTCCATATTGACCAAGCCTAACCCTGGAAGCCAGGTGGTGTATCTAAACTCCCGTTTGATAAGGGCTCATAATCATGCACAATTTTTACATCAATGATTAATCGGCAGCCCACTCACCCAGCCATCCGTGTACATCTAGCATAAGCAGGAAAGGTTCAGAAGCTCAGAAGCATCTTTGTGACTTCGTGATGGAATGATTCCTACTCTGATTGGTGAAAGGATATGGCGAGAGTTCATTCAGATTGCTGATACTCAACTAAGTGAGGGCCAAGCCATTTATATTCTCTTAATGAGCACTATTTAATTATTGCATTTAAAAAGTGTATTTGTTTAAGATGATCCACCTGAAGTACAAATTTATGATTTTGTAGTTCAAACACCGTTTCAATTGTTGACTTAGTGGAAATTTTTCCTAACTACTAGATTAGCAACAATGATTTGCTTCCAGAACGTTTTGTAATTTAGAAGTAGAGCATTACATGTACAGGAAAATTAAATCAGCTGGATAATTAGAACAGCTGAGAATGAAAAACAGCACATCCTGACCATCACTGGGGAATGACTGTGACACCCCCGCTCATGAGGATTATGTAGGATCAGAGTGTGCTGGGCCCATTGCACGTCCAGGGCTGGATGCTGCAGCTTCCTTGCTTGTGGCTGGTGGGGCCGGAAGAGGTTTGCATGGATCAGTCGCCATGTCTGCAGAGACTCAGGCACACTCACCTCCTCATCTCCCATTAGAGGGGCTAGACAGCTGGTGTCTAATACATTTTCCTCTATTCATTTTGATATAATCTAGAAGTTATCTGATTTAGGTGGAAACGGGGAGAGACGGGTTTTGGTCAAATAGAAAAGATATTCCGGAGAGGACCTGCACAGCATGTTACAGATACACAACATTAAACCAACCACAAGGTAAGTAGGGTACCTGTTACTGTGTCAGCAGTGGGTCTTCCTGTACTAGGAGAGGGTACTGCAGTATTTGGGACTATTTGGTTGACCCAGCTAAGCGGGGCCTTGTCTCTTGCACCTTCAGAAAATAAACTAGAAAGCTCAATTTCCTTCTGACTCTCTGCCCCTTAATAGCCTCTGCCTAGAAATGCTTTTAAACCTGCACTACTCTCTAGAAGGGGGTTCCAGGGATGGACAGCCAGATGCATCTGGGCAGGGAAGTGGGCTAGGAAATGGAGACAGTCCTCCTGTCTTAAAAATACTTGAACTGTGTACCCGATGGAATAATTATACTTCTGCAAACCTCAACTTTCAAACAAGAATAAAAAATGTGGTAGCTATACAGGAAGAGCTGGGTGCTAGGGAAAGCTTTTATAGCTGCTTTATCTGGTCTCTGAAAAAAATGTCCTAGATGATACAGTGATTTAGACAAGGTCATCTTTACTAGAACTCAGTACACAGCAGCTGGTGGTAGACGTGGCTTCAGGATTAGAGCAATTCAATCAACGCCAGAGCCCTTCTTGATTTAGAAGATTAAGGCGTGAGATTGGAAATGACAACGGAATAGAGTTGATTCCCACCTCAACCCAACCTTAGAAATGCAGTCTCAATGGAAGGAAATGGGTCCTAATCCAGCATCCTGTCTCAGCAGGTGGTATGAAAAAAGTAATTTGTATCTCTTTGGAAGAAAAACGGTCCTGAAATTGTAAAGGCTGAGAAAATTGACAATGTCCTAAATCAACGTATGTATATAGAAGTTCACCCTTGGGTTATATTAAAATTTTTAAGGTTGTATTCATGAAAAAATGATAGATTATCAAGATGAATTTTTTAATTTGTCTTGTGCTTGACTGAATTCTTCCTGTTTTTAGTGGATAATACTGAAGGTGATTTCCCACTTTTTTAAAATGGTCTAACACATGATTTGTAGAGAGAGTAATTAAGGCCACAGTAGTCCATTTTAGGACAGGGCAAATGTTTAAAGGAAAAAAGTTTTCTTATTAAAGTTGCTTAATAAGCCTATATTCTGGAATCCCAATACTCTGTTCCAGAACGTGTGTGTAGCCATGGCCCAGAGCCACCCGTGGGAGAAGTGCCTCGCGAACCTCCACACATGTAAATGCACCCTCAAGAGCAATCTACCTGCACCTCTCTCCCAAGGGATTATAACCTTATTTACAAAGTCTTAAAGTGGACAGTTGGGAACTGGAGCCGTGGTAAAGGTAAGCGAGTTTTCCAGAGGTTTAATCTTGCCCTTAATAGTTGGTCCTTTATTTGAAGCTTTTGCTTGGAGGATGTGGTCTCTCCCTTAGCTGGACTTGAACTATTCTGAGGGCTGTCGGTGTCCATGCTCTGGTTGGTCTCTAAGCTATTCTTTGCTAGGCTTTAGGCTGTGAAAAAAGGTAACCGCCCTCCAGACGAATGGTAGGTACTTTGAGAAATGTTCTTCCTTATTTCTGGACCTCAGGAGGGTGTTCTCAAAGTCAGGTCCTCCTGTAAGGGCAGAGGAGATAAGCTGCTCCAAGATGCAGAAACTCGCTCTTTGGTTTCTGTCCGCTTTCCATGCTGGACACCGCAGAAGCCAAGAGGCTGAGCTGCCTGGCGGCCTTTGACTGCCACACAGGGCAAAGCCCAGAACCTGCACAGCCCGCTGTGCCTTTCCAGTGTGCAGTGACATGCTGACTCATCCCTGGCTGTCCCTGTGAGACAGGAGTTATAAAAAGACTACATAATAGGAAAGGATGCAGTGTCTTAGAAAAAGAGTGTCTTCAGGTAATTTGTTGAGTACGGTATGAGTATAAAAGGGCTTTGCAGCAGAATTATTCTGAGAATTGTAAGGTGAAGACAAGTCCTGTGCGGTCTAAGGGCTGCCCTGTAGAACTTTCTGTGGTGATAGAAGTGTTCTATATATGCACCATTCTGTATGGTAGCCACTAGACATATGTGGTTACTGAACACTTGACATGCGGCTAGAGACTGAGGAATGGAATTTTATTTTATTTAAGTTTTATTTTATTTAAGTTTAGATGGCTACATGGGGTTGGTCGCTAGTGTATTGGATAGCACAGGTATGAGAGAATACACCTTTGTATATACTTTGTTACTGTTTTATTCATTTTATGTAAGGGTTTTTTTTTTTTTTTTTTGTAAAATTTGTGTATAAACCTGCTTTTGACTACATCTACTCCAAGCACTTAAAACCATGTCTATAAAACTATGTCCACTCGCTGCCCATGTTGTGTTCTGAGCCTTGGGAATTTTTGCCCTCAAAGGAGAGTGCCCTATGATTGGTATTTGGTGCAATCAAATATGCACTCTCCTCCCTGACGGATCAGCCTGGATACGCTTTCTCCTGAGTCCCCATCAGGACTGTGCGAACTTCCCTGTGATACCTCAGCTGCGGCTGAGCACACATCTCTGACGAGACCTAAGTCCACTTTGCAATAAAGCTTTATAAAGCACTATTTCAGTTCCTGTGCTGCTTGTTCTCACCATGTCGCCCTCTGGTTGGTCCTCCCTACTGCAGTTCACCTTATCATCCAGGAAGCCCGCTCACAACCGATTTTATCTGCGTGAAACTAGCTGGGTGGATATCGAAGACAACCAGTTAGATGGTCTTTCGTTCCGTGTGCTACATGTACCACAGGTGGGTACTGGGCAAGGCCTGGGTGCTAGGTGCTATAAAAAAATGTAAGAATGGGTTATCGCAAAGATTACATATCTGAAACCACAAATCAAGGCACATGATCTGATAAAAGATTTTGAGCCACAGCCAGTGAGTGACAAGAGGCCGTCGGGGAGATAATGTTTGGATGCCAAAACTTTGGAGTATCAGCCACAGATTTTGTTATGGCAGGGTCTTCAGATAGAGGTGGTCTGGGAGCTGAACTAAAGTATCCTGCTTCTAAAATAAAGTAGTGGCTGCCTTTTCACAATTTCCATAAACATTTAAATTAACAGCATTTCACAGTGTTTTTTTCTTATTGTTTTGCTTGGTTGTCTGTTCCTACTGGTCTATCCTGGACTTAAGTATGAGGCAGCTCTTGATTTAGCACAAAATTATGTATTAATTGATTTGAAGTTTAATCCTTTAATGGTTAATGGAGTTCCATACCAAGCAGCATGGCTTGCCAAAGTAACACACAGTCGTTATCTCAACAACCACTGAAGACAGGAAACAAGGCAAGATGACCCAGGGTTCCTTGAGTGGTACCGGTGTGTGGCACTCTGCCCCAGAGAGGGCTCTGCTGCTGGACTAGGCTGCATGGAGAACTCTGAGGTGGAGTAGACTGGAGCAGGACCTTGGGAGGCAGAGCAGGGACATCTGGCCTGCACTGGCAGGTAGGAAACCATGCTCGTGTTTTGGAAGGAAAGTGAGTGGATCAGAAGACAGAACCAGATGGCCCATAAAGAAAGGAATGGATAGAAACAAAGGTTGGAGTCACATTATAAAGGAAGAAGGGAAAAAGAAGGGACTATTTGGATTTCTCACCAATGACCTGATTTAATCTTCACAATAGCTCCATATTAGAGGCTGTGTATTAACCAGGGCATGCTCAGCTAGAAAAACAATCCAGTCTGGGTTAGCTTAAACCAAAGAGAATTCATCACAAGACCCAAAGGGTTAAAGTATAGTCAATTTAAATTGGTATCCTCCTACTGTCCAGTGACCTGCAATCAGGGGGCCAGAGTTCTACTACACAAATATGGCTACTTAGGGATGCTATGTGTCTTAGTGGGTACTGCATTCAATAGGAAACAGAATAAATATTGTAATCCTTAGAGCAACTGTTAAAAATGTAATGCAAAGAACTGTAACTTAAAAACCAATAGGTAAGTTAAAATGGAATTATTTAAAAAATTAAAACTGGAAGGCCAAAGACCAGATGTATAGATATGCTTGGTCTTAAGAACTGCTTAAACTGGGTGACATATCCATGGGTTCATTATTCTACCTATCTTTGTAAATATTTAAAATTCTCCATAATAAAAGGTTTAAAAAATACTATTCACACAGGGTCCCTTGGTCCTTCCGTTCCAATCATCGTACATGCTTTTCTAGATGAAAAACAGATTTAGAGTTCTTCTCCATGCAGTGAAAGCACAACCACTTAGACCCACGAAGTAGAAAGCTTCAGATTTGGTAAGCGTTATTGTCACAATTACAGTTGAGTAAGAGTCCTGATATTTCCTTGCAATTTTGATTTAGTGGGTCTGGAGTGGGATTTGAAAATGTATCTGATTTTCTACACACAAGTCCAGTGACACTGATGTATGTTCAAGTTTGGGGAGGCACAGCTTCAAGGGATAGATCCTATGGGTTATTATGTGCAAGTAGCCCCCCATCAGTCCTGTCCTTGGCTTGGGTACTTCCCTGCTATAGGACTCAAGCAGCATGAGGATGTGGCACTTTATGCACAATCTTAACTACATCAGTGCATCGTGAGGCATTCTGCCACTTATTCTCATTTTGTGATTCCACAGTTATCTTTTTCTTGGGCAGCTGATTTACAGTAGAACCTCTTGCCATTTAAATTGCTTTAGTTTCGAAACATAAATCTCATGGGTGAGTTTTCTCCCCACGTAGCACACTCCGCTTACAGGTTGTGTCTTTCGCCAGGAGAGCTCCCTTCTTCCTTCTTGGGGGCGGCTTCACAGGCACACGGCCAGAGTCGGCACAGAGGGCCCCACACTTAGTGGGCCTCACATGTGGTTGAATGCTCTCCTGTCACTGTCTGAAGTTCTTAATTTTGTCTTTGAACTTGTGTTTTGTAAGTGAAGTCTGGTAAGACAAAGGCAGGCACACAGGAGCAGAGGAGATCCATGCAGTGTGTCCACTGTTCCCCATCCCCCCATTCACTTAGCACCATTGTGGTGCCTGCGTGCACAGAATTCCAGCAGACCCACCATGGCCCGGTTGAGAAGAGATTCCAAGCATAAGCAAGTTATTCCTACAACTGAGTAAGTGGGGGCACTGAGAGCCCCAAGAGGCCGTGCTTTCTATTTGAACCAGACTTGATTTGAACGCGAAAAGAAGGTAATGGCATTCTAAGAAGCATGAATGACCGCGGAACCTAGTCATATCTTTTTTCTACTCATGTTACTTTTAAGTTTTTATTTTACTCGTGTCATTTTCCTTCGTTAGCCACCCACATCTGCTGAAAATGATGACTTAGGAAAAAAGAAAACATAGGGCAGCTCCTAGTTTTTATTTTAGCCCTTCCTTACTCATCAGTAAGCTGCAAGAGTGTTGATAGAATGTGTACGTATCAAGAAGTGAAATAATAGTTGAGCGAGGTTTTTTTTGTGCAGTGTTGCCTAATAAGGACAAAATACATATATATACCACATATATACATAAGCTATGAAATGTAACTTGTTTAATTTTGGTGATTCTGCATGAGTTCTCTGCTCTTCTAGTTGCATTTAAAACTGGAATGGTGTACTATAAAGAGGAATAAAATTAATGCTAATGATTTAGAATTTAAATTTTTCGTTACTTAGGACAGCACTAAGTAGCAAGTAAAAGCCCACAACAAGATGTGAGTGAGACCATGGAAGAAAGGGAGAACATTTTAGTACTTTTAATGGTACTATTTTCCTAATTTTTGGACACGAGGCCCCCCATCTTTGTTTGGCACCAGGTCCTGCACTCAGGTAGCCAGCCCAGCTCTTCACTGCTCTCCTTACCTTTGCGGAGCCCCCTCCTTCTCTATTCTATAGCCTTTTGAGGACTGCCAGTGATATGAAGGGCAGTGCTGCACTCCGGTTCCTCTGCGGCTGTTCCTGTGAAAACTAGCACAGGGCCAGGACTGACTCCAAAGGGATTCAGGCGATGCATCGGCACGAGAGGCTGGCTTGCGTAGTAGATGGTGACCCGCCTGCTCAATCCCCTTCTACCTTTGACTGGTCTTGGACCAGCAGCCACATGCTGGACTCACTGATCTGGTGCTGTTGGCTCTCCCTTTCATTTGATCAGTTCTGGCAGAAAAATTCTTCTAATAGACTAAACTTGAGCTGTTATCCTTGATAGCTTGGTCCCTCTTTGTCCCTTTCTGCCACTCCATGAATTGCTGAGAGCTGGGAGTAGGCAGGGCAGGTGGAAAGCTCTTGTCAACAGTGGTTTCATAAGAACTCTTTATGCGGAGTCCTGTAAAACAATGCTTGGGAGTTTGTTTTTTGTTTTTAAATGGTTCAAGTAGAGAATTACCGCCTTTAAAAAAAAAAAAAAACTAAGATAATTTTGGCAATGTATAAAACATCACACTGCAAAACTGGAAACAACAAATTTTATAGGAAACTGAAAAGGACCAGTGAGAATTATGAAAAATAAAAAGAACATACACAATTGTACCTTCAAGAATTTCCATGGAACATTATGACCCATCAAATTAAGGTATCCACATTCTGTAACAAAAATGAACTGATCTGAGTAAGGGCAGCATGAAAATATTCTAATGCAGTGCTGCCCAACAGAACTTTCTGTGATGATGGAAATGTTCC
>NC_138381.1:33026746-33055152 GCF_054177405.1 Leptonychotes weddellii | reverse complement strand
TCCCAGAGAAGGTGCATTGACAGAGGCCAGCGGCAGGCCTTGGCTGAGGGAAGCTGCCGGCGCTGGTGCTCTCTTCCCCTTCTGGGCAAAGAGCATCATATTTATTGACCTCACGATGTTTACTGGATGGATGTTAGGTGATATTTGGGCAAAGTGAGGCCCACCAGATGAATACATACATGGAGCTGAGTCCCTAGTTCACTGCCACCCCAGCCAAAGTTCTTCCAGGCACACCTGGTCTCAAACTAGGGGGTATATGAGCATTTCCAGGCAACTCTATGTTTGAAATATTGCCCAGATCTGTAACATAAACAAGGCACATCCATACAGTGGAATATTCTGTATCACTAAAAAGGACAATTCTGTATGTACTGATAGGGAATGAACCCCAAGATGGAGTGTTAGTGAAAAGAAGGTGCATAACGATGTGAGAAGTATAGTGCGCTTGTGATTTAGGAAAAAAGGAACCAAAAATCATATGCATGCATGCTTTCTATGCAGTAAAGTACCCTGCAAAAAGCACAAGAAAAATGCAAACAGTGGCTGCCTCTGGGGGAGGCTGGAGAGCCTGGGAATCAGACTGACTTTCCACTCTTCCTGTGTGCACGCACTGCCTATCTAAAACCAACACTCAGACCTAAGCCCCAAATAAAATTTAATTAGAAAGAAAACTCCCAGGTGATTCTGAGGATCAGCCAAGTTTGGGAACCACTTAGTTCAGTATTAAGTGAGGCTATCCATCCACCTACACTGGCACCATCTGCCTTGCTTAATGAAAATGCAGGTTCCTGGGCTCCATCCCAGGTCTTCTGAATGGGACGGGGAAATTGGGACTCTGCAACTGAAGCATTTCCTCAGAGATTGTGATCAGCCCACAGTTTGAGACGGCACGTGTTTCTCCCTTACCTTGGCCTGTGGGCTGATGCCGTAGCTGGTGAAGGCGTATTGCCACTGCGGCAGGCCCAGGTGCGTGATGAGCAGGCGATAGTAAGCAGTGAAGGAATCGGTGAGGAAATGCCAGTATAACGCTCTGTCCAGGAACCAGATCTCGGCGTCTTGCGCTAACGCTGAAATGGCAAATGAACGGAAGAAATGAACGGATGGCACAATACTTTTCTCCTTCTACCTGTAAAGTCGATATACTCTCATGGTTAAAAAGAAGAAATTCTAATAGTGGAAGGATGTAAAATACAAGTAAGAGTTCCTTTTTACCCCTTCCAACCTCCAGGCCCATGCTCCCGTGGCCACTGTTAGGGGTTTTATTGGTCTTGTACAAATCCCTGATCAGTCAGCCGACTGACTTGTGCGCTGGGCGTTGGGCATCTGTGCATTCAGGCTGACCATTCAACAGCCTCCTGCCCCAGTGGGGACAGACTGGGTCTCAGCTTTCCTGATGGAGACAGACGCTGAAAGCCTCTGATTTTTTTTTTTTTTTTTTAAGATTTTATGTATTTGAGAGAGCCTGAGTGAGAGAGCACAAGCAGGGGGAGCAGCAGAGGGAGAGGGAGAAGCAGGCTCCCCACTGAGCAGGGAGCCCGATGCGGGGCTCGATCCCAAGACCCTGGGATCATGACCTGAGCCGAAGATAGCTGCTTAACCGACTGAGCCCCCCCAGGCACCCCAAGGCTCTGGTTTTCTGAGGGGGTCTCCAACAGGAACCTGAAGGGCTGTGAGCAGCCACTGGGGGGGAGCGCAGACCAGCTCCTGTCCTGGATCCTGCCCGTGCTGTTGCGGGAGGTCCGGGCTGAACTGAAACAGGCACGGTCACAGCAGCTCCAGCCTCGCACTCACTTCTCACCTTCTGTTCTTCCTCCCGCAGGCCTCTAGTTCGTCTCCTGTCTAATGGCTGTAACAGCTCCCTCAGCGGCCCCCACCCTTGTCTCTTCCTCTTCCAAGACTGCCTGTGCAAACGTGCATTTCCACCTCAGTTCGGCCGTTCCTTTACTGAACAACCTGGACTTCCCACTGCCATGTCCAAACTCCTTCCAAGCTGTGCATGGCTTCTGGCTTCAACTCCTCACCCACAAGATGAACCAGGTAGCCCTATGATTTGAAATTGTCATGCTTTCCAAATCCGTTGCACTTTCCCATGGCATAGCTTTACCCAGTCTCTTCGCCTAGATGTTCCCCTTACCCCACAACCCCTCCTGCCCCACCCCTCCCCATAACCCAAGATGTGGATGAAAGGCTACTTTGCAAAGTCGGTCCCTCCTTCCTCTAGGAGTAAAATCCTGGCGTCTCTATCTTCTCACCCCGACAGACTGAGAGCTATGTGAAGAGGGCTGGGCCTTGTCCACAGTCCCCAGGGCAGGGCCTGAACTGGTGACAGCTGCTGCTCCAGGGACCAGAGCCTTTTCCTCTTGATTTCTCATCTGAGGTCTTAGATTGAGGTCTACTCATTCAGGTTTTTAGGTTGTTAACTTGCCTACAGAGAGAAGTACACAAGAAAGATAATGCTTTTCCTGGATGCTTTTCCTAATGCGTGAGCCTGCTAGAGGAGTCTATAAACACAATGACTATTTCTTTTAGTTTTTACTCACTTATTTTCCTACTCCCATTATTTTGCAGTAACTCACAAATGATGATAGCTTAAAGACTCTAGTGATTGGCCAAGAAGGGGATGTTCAGGGAGGACCAAAGGGGCTTTCTGGGTCTTTACATCGCCAAGAGACCTGGCTGCATCTCATGGGTCCAGAGGAGTGTGCCTTTTGTGTCATGACTGGAGAGCAGGGTCATCCATGCCACACCCAACTGCAGGACCATGCTTGTCAATGATTCTTACCTGGTTTCCCTCTTTTGTAGACAAGGCAAACCTTCCCATTCCCATTGCAAGGATCCAGCTCAAATATCACACTGCGAGAATCAAAGTGAGGCTTCTCTGGCTGGTTCTCACTGGCTGCAAACCCAGAAGTTAATAGTTATGTTCAAACATACTCAACTCAAACACATACTTATCCAGCATTGCCAGTGTAGGGGGAAAAAAAAAAAACAGGGAAAAAGCCTTATCTCAGACATATTCTTAACAACTATTTCCAATGTGGGCCAAATGAAATTTTTAAAAAAGATTTATTTATTTCAGAGAGACAGAGAGGGCAAGCGAGTATGGGGGGCGGGTGGAGGGAGAGAATCCTCAAGCAGACTCCCCACTGTGTGGGACCCTGAGATCATGACATGACCTGAGCTGAAACCAAGAGTCAGACACTTAACTGACTGAGCCACCCAGGCGCCCCCCAAATGAATTCTATACTCTAAATGTCCAGGATCTTATCCAGGGGCTAAGCCTTCTGTCTAGGCTTCTCTATCACAGACAGTGTCACAGAATCTAGGGGAAGGTGACACAAGGAAAACAAACTGAACTTGCTGAAAGTGGGAATACATAAAGGCAAAGTAATCTGGCCTGATGTTGACATCTCTTTTTCCTAGATAATCGCTTTCCCCTTATTTATAGCACTTTATGATCTTTTGATTAGAATCCTTTTCCATGGTCTAAAATGTATTTATAATATTTAATATTAATTACATTATAATTAATGATAAGCTTGGCTCAATTAGAAATACCTACCTAATAATTAAATACAATGGAGTTCCAGAAAAGAGACATTTTTAGAAATGCAAGCATCAGAAACTTTCTTGCTTCCTTCATTACAGCTGTTATGTAATAAAAATGAGTATTAGTGACTGAGGGTGAGAGTTTACAAACCTAGGAGAGACTGGATAAAACAAAGTCTATAAAAAGACTATTTTTTACTTACATATAGCCATATATATAATTTTATACAAATGCATAAATATTTACATTTCTAACTAAGAAAATATTTTAAACATGGCTTTCCCTTCCCCTGGAGGTTACACTTTAATACTCTTCTTGATTTCATGTGGTCCTCAACTCACGGAGTATGACAGGTTCTGTCTGGCTTCCTGGCTCTACGCTGTGGATTGGAAAACTCTCTTGAGTCATAAGCTGAGGTTCCCCTTCTTTATTTCCATCTCTCAGGCTCATTGTCCTTCACTGCCCGATGGTCAGTGTCTTGAAATCCATTTTTATGTATCTTCTCTGTTGTTGTTCCAGGAGGGCAGATAAATCAGGTCTGTGACTCCTATCTTGGGTGAGATCCAAAGTCTAGACTGTAGGGTCCTACCAAGTTTCAGCAGCCTTGCCCTGACTGATGCTAACTGGGGTCTGCCTGCAGGTGAAAAATTACAAAATAGGAAACTCCTTTCTGCCATTTGTAGATGTCACTCCAGTTTCTGCTCATTTTTGGTTATTCTCCAATCTTTTTAGGTCATTGTCCTTAAAGTTTTCCCAGAGTTTCGAGTAGTCTTTACTTGGTAAAAAGTACTCTGCCACTACCAGGAGAAGGAAGTCAGTATTTGAATCTTTTGCTTCCTTTTTTGCCAAATATGCAATGTCACTATTTTTAATTTCTCACCGAAATTTTAGTTTAGTTTTATCCCCATGTGTGCATCAGCACATTGTTATGCCTAATAATTTCACTCTTGGGAGTACCAGTGGATCTCTTTCTTGTTACCTGTTATTTGTGCTGGTTTTGTTCATGGCACTGTGTTTTTTCATGTGCCTAGTTATTTTTAGAAGGAAGTATTTTTGAAAAATTATTTATAAAAACAATTTGAGTTCTAAGATACTGTTATCATCCTCTAGGGTAGAATTTTCTTTTTTATATAAGAGCTTTACTGAGATAATTCACCTATCATACCACTTACTCATTTGAAGTATACAATTTAATGGTTTTTAGTATATTTACAGTTATATAACCATTAAGACAATCAATTTTAGAACATTTCTCTAGAGTGAATTTGTTTCTGCTAGGCCCCTGAGGAGATTAATAACCTGGAGTCAATTTAGTCTAATTTTCGGATTTAACATTTTCTGGGCCACACAGATGACTTAAAATGGTTACTTCTGTTTTTTTCTGTCTCTTGGGTACTGCTCTTCATGGTGCCAACCCCAAAAGTAGGTAGTTTTATGGGTGCCATCCTTTGTAAGGCCTGGACTCTGTTTTATTCCCCCGGTCTCAACATGGGGCAAATTCATAGTTTTCCAGCATCCTCATAGCCTGTTGTAAAAAGGGCAATCAATGTATCTCAAATACTGAATCTCTCCCCCCCCTGGATTTCTGTCTTCTGGATGTTGATCTGTTATTACCTCATCATCCTGTTAGCTCTTTGATGTTTTTAGTGAGGTGGTTTTTATATTTTGCTGACTTCTCAGTTGTCTTCAGTAGGAAGGCTTCTCTGAATTACCTGTCTACCATTTGCAGAAGAGGAAATCTCTTTGTCAGTTTAAGTATGCTCCTAAAAATAACACATAGATGAGCTTGCTTTTTATATCAATCTGACAGTCTTTGTTTTTCAAAAGGGAGATTTAATCCCAGCACATTTAATATCGTGATTGATCTGTCTTGTTTTATTTCTCCTAATGTTTTGTTTCCTAATTTATGTTTCCTCTTTTCTCTTCTTATATTTCCTCCTGTGATTCAGTATTCCCTTATTAGGTTGGAGATTTAATGTAGATTTTTATTCCTTTAGTGGTTATCTTCCTGTTTTTTTTGTTTGTTTGTATGATTAAATCAATAAGACTTTACCCTTCTGTTGTTCACATAACAGATACAAACATTCACATAATGTTTGTATGATTTAATCATACAAACATAACAACAACATAACATGTATGTGCCTTCTATCTCTAGTTTCCACTGCCATAAGAGAGAAGTCTGGTATCAGTCTGATTATTATTTCTTCACAAGTAAGTTATTTTTGCCTAGAAGCCTATAATTCTTTCCCGCATTATACAACACCTAGGTGTCTGTTTTCTCATCAGTCCAATCTGGGTCTCTGAGAGCCCTTTCAACTTGCAGAGAAATTTTCTTTTATCAGTGTTTCTTGCCTTTACCCTTATCTGAAAACAATAAGCCATTATTTCTCCTAACCAAGTGTGGGATGCAGAATTCTAAGGCCCTCAAGATTCCTGCTCCTTAATATCTATACCTTGCAGGACAGACCTCCTGCCCTTGAGAATAGTCAGGATCTGCGAATATGATGGTAGCAGTCACTCCCTTGATTAGCTTACATGATAGGAGACTGTTGCAGCAGACCGAAAAGGCATTTCCCTGCTGGCTGAGAAGTAAACTGCGATGTTGTGAGAGGGTCACATGGCTAGAATCTAAGGGCAGCCTAAAGATGCTGAGAGTGAGCCCTAGCTAAAAGCTGGCAAGAAAATAGGGACTTAAGTCCCACAACTGCAAGAAACTGAGTAAGGCCAACCACTAGTGAGCTTGGAAGAGGCCTCTGTGCCTTGGATGAGATCATAGCACCAGGTGACATTTTCATTTTAGCCTAAAGACCCTAAGTGGAAGACCTTACTTATTAGTGGCTGAATTCTTGACTCATGAAACTGTTAGATAATAAATTTGTGGCATTTTAAGCCATTAAATTTGTGGTAATCTATTATACAAAAATAGAAAGCTCAAACAAGACACTCTTGTTTCCCCCAACAAGGTGTACTATTTCTTCCCTGTAGTAGGAGGAGACCTTCCACTTTCTGCTGCTTTTCCTCCTTTGTCCTACCTTTTCTACTATTAAGGACCCCAAGAACACTCTATACACTAATTGCTGTCTGTAGGGCTGCTGTAACCAAGTACCAAAACTGAGTGGCTTGAACAACAGAAATTTGTAGTCTCACAATTCTGGAGGCTACAAATCCAAGATCAAGGTGTTGGCAGAATTGGTTCTTTTGACGGCTGTGGGGAAACAATCTGTTCCATGCTTCTCTCCTAGCTTCTGGTAGTTGACTGGCAAATTTAAGCTTTCCTTAATGTATAGAAGTCCCACCCATCTCTGCCTTCATCTTCAAATGGCATTCTTCCTGTATCTCCAAATGTCTTTAAGGACATCAGTCATATTGGATTGGGGTCCACCCTACTCTAGTATGACTTCATCTTAACTACTTACATCTGCAATAACCCTATTTCCAAATAAGGTCACATTCATTCTGAACTGGGGGTTAGTACTTCATTTTATGAATGGGGGGAGCATAATTTAACCCGTAACACTTTTATATCTTTCCTCTTTCTTTTAGGTTTAGCTGAGACAGTATACAGTTGACCCTTGAACAACACGGACTGAACTGCATGGGCTCACTTATACATGGATTTTTTTACAGTGTTGTCCATGTATTTTCTCTTCCTTATGATTTCCATAACATTTACTTTTCTCAATTTATTGTAGGAATGGTGTATATTACACATAGCATACAAAATATGTGTTAACTGACTGTTGTTGGTAAGGCTTCCAGTCAATAGTAGGTTATTAGCAATTAAGTTCTGGGGGAGTAAAAAGTTCTATTAGGATTTTTGACTACATGGAGGGTCAGTGCCCTTCACCCCCGCATTGCTCAAGCATCAATTACAATAGGTTTTACAATATTCCTTGCACTGTGTCCCTCTTTCCAAGAGTTTTTTTTTTTTTTTAAGATTTCTGAGAGTACATGCCTGCAGGGTAGGGGCAAAGGGTGGGGGGACAGAGGGTGAGGGAGAGAAGCAGACCCCTGCTGAGCATAAAGCCCGATGTGGGGCTCAATCTCATTAACCTAAGCCAAAATCAAGAGTTGGATGCTCAACTGACTGAGCCACCCAGCTGCCCCCCAAGAGCTCTTAAGTAATAATTACACAACACAGGGGCATCTGGGTAGCTCAGTCAGTTAAGCGTCTGACTTCGGCTCAGGTCATGATCTCAGGGTCCTGGGATTGAGCCCCACATCTGGCTCTGCACTCAGCAGGGAATTTACTTCTCCCTCTCCCTCTGCCTCTCTCCCCTCCCCCAGCCTGTGCTAGCTCTCAAATAAAATCTTTAAAAAAAAAAGTTATACAACACATTCCTATCTTGATAGATTCCTATCTATTAAGATTGAATGCGTGCATAACCCCTTCGTGGGAGGGTCACTGATCCCTTGTTTCCTTTCCTCCCACATCTTGGGACCTCCATTGTCTCATTTGTCTTCTGGTTAGAGTATTAATGTTCTTGAAGTTTTACACATCCTTCCGTATTTTTTTTAATAAACTGAAAGGTGTGTTTGGTCTGTATACATAGGACTCTAGATTTGTACTCCTTGTTGCTCAGTAACATGTATGTGCTTTCTATCTCTAGTTTCCACTGCCACAAGAGAGAAGTCTGGTATCAGTCTGATTATTATTTCTTCACAAGTAAGTTATTTTTGCCTAGAAGCCTATAATTCTTTCCCGCATTATACAACACCTAGGTGTCTCTTTTCTCATCAGTCCAACCTGGGTCTCTGAGAGCCCTTTCAACTTGTAGAGAAATTTTCTTTTATCAGTGTTTCTTGCCTTTCTATCTAGTCTTTTTCTTTTTTATGAGCACCTGTTATGATGATAGAAGGTCTTCTGGATCTATTTTCTATTTTTCTTACCCTTCCACCTTTCCCCTCATAATTCCCCCTTTTAAATGGATCTATCTGTGCTTTTAAATACATCTTGCACTTGGTTTATCAGGCTACTAACTCAAATCTTATTTATACTCTTCTTCAATTCATCAATTGAGAATTTTTACTTTTGTTCTATAGGAAGCCTTTGTGCTGTCTTAAATGTCTTTAACTATTCTGATTCTTGTTTTTACTTAGGTTTTCATCTGTGTCCTCTAGCAGTTTTATTTGCCTGGTTGTATATCCTGATATTTCTTTCTGATCATCCTCTTTTTGATCTTTTTGATTATTGAGTACCCTGAGAAAAGTCAGTGTTTTTCCAATTAGGTTTAATAAGACTTTGGGTCTAACTACTGGACTATCCTAAAAGGCTTGAACTCAGCAGGTACCAAAAGGCCAAGTTGTTTCTATCTCTATGGGTATGTAGGACAATATGGTCTCTACCCCTAGCTGTGTCCTTTGCTGAGGCCCCTTGAAATACTCTCTAGTATCCAGTCCACCTCTATCTTCCAACTTCAAAGGCAGGGAAGACTCAGTCTACTTATTTAACAACTTCTTTGCCTTCAGGCGTTCAAAAGCCCCAGCATACATATGAAGCAGATGTGACCTTTCCCTTTCTTGTGAGGACTCCATACATCTCCGAGTGGCAGGCTCTTGCCAAGGCCCATCACTTTCCAGTCTTTACTCCTGGATCCCTCTAGTACAGGCATACCTTGTTTTATTGTACTTTGCTTTATTGTGCTTCACAGATAATGCTTTTTTTTTTTTTTTTTTTTTAACACACTGAAGGTTTGTACCAACGCTGTGTTGAGCAAGTCTACTGGCACCATTTTTCGAACACCATTTGCTCACTTTGTGTCTGTGTTACATTTTGGTAATTCTTGCAATATTTGTTATGACCTTTTAAGTTTGAACCCATTCTTTACTCCCTCCCCCCCCATTTTAGATATATAGTTTCATATTTTATATAGTTTTATTTTGCAAATCCCTTGACTGATTTTACAGATATACTTATTTTTATTGCTTTTGTTTTTTATATTCTTAATTATTGTCTTTCCTTTCCACTCAAAGAGTCCCTTTTAATATTTCATGCAGGGCTGGTTTAGTGGACATGAACTCCTTTTGTTTTTGTTTATCTGAGGAACTCTTTCTCTCTCCTTTTATTCTGAATGAGAGCCTTGGGGGATAGAGAATTCTTAGCTGCAGATTTTATCCTTTCAGTACTTTGACTATACCATGCCACTCGCTTCTGGCCTGCAAAGTTTCTGCTCAAAAATCTGATAGTTTTATGGAGTTTCCCTTGTATGTAATGGTCTTTTCTCTTGCTGCTTTTAAATTTTTTTCTTTATCACTACTTTTTGCCATTTTAATTACTATGTGTCTTGGTGTGGACCTCCTTGGGTTGATTTTGTGTGTGTGTGTGGGGGGTGTCTCGGTGCTTCCTAGATCAGGATATCTGTTTTCTTCCCCAGATTTGGGAAGTTTTCAGCTATTATTTCTTCAAATAAATTTTCTGCCCCCTTTTTTCTTTTCTGGGATCTCTATAATATTGACGTTCTTACACTTGATGGAGTCACCGAGTTCCCTAAGTCTATTCTTACTCTGCATAATTCTTTTTTCTCTCATTTGTTCAGCCTGATTACTTTCCATTACTCTGTCTTCCAGGTCATTAATTTGTTCCTCTGCTTCCTCTAATCTGCTATTTATTCCACCATGTACATTTTAAAATTTCATTTATTGTATTCTTCATCTCTGATTCTTTTTTATCTCTGTGTTAAGGGTTTCACTGATGTTCTCCACTCTTTTCTCAAATTCAGTAAATATCTTTATGACCATTACTTTAAATTCTCTATCAGGCATATTATTTATATCTGTTTCACTCAGGTCTCTTGCTGTGGTTTTGTCCTGTTCTTTCATTTGGGACATATTCTTCTGTCTCATTTTGTCTAATTCTGTGTCTGTTTGTGTGTTAGGAAAATCAGCTACATCTCTTGCTCTTGAAAGTAATGGCCTTATGAAGAAGCAGTTCTGTAGTTCCCTAAAGCACAGTGTGCCCTGGACCTGGCACTTCAGGGGTGTCTCCTATATGTGTTGTGTGTGCCCTCTTGTGTCCTGGCCTCTTTTTCCTTCAGTACAGTCATCTGCAGAGGCTCTCTTTGCCTATTGTGGGCAGTGTTTGGTCCCCAGCCAGGGAAGGGGTGTGTTTTAACAAGGTCTGCACCGGTCTGCTTGCAAAATGAGACCTGCTGCCACTGCTGCCAGGAGAGGCCAGCCCAAACGGATCTGCAAAGTGTGCACGGTTGGGGCACTCAACTGTAACAAGGCATCCCTCAGGCTTCCACAGGGCCCGCTGCAGCTGCCATCATAGTCATTGCTGCAGAGACTGAAGCCCTGCAAAATGCAGGAATTGGGAGATGTGGTGCTGCTGAAGTTTGTGCCTGTCTTCTTTATCAAAGACCTTTGATATTATTGTAACCATTTTGGGGTGCCATAAAACACACCTGCTGAAGGCAGCAAACCTGATAAATATATGTGTTCTGAACACCACTGACTGGCCATTCCATCTCTCTTCCTGTCCTCAGGCTTCTCTATTCCCTGTGACACAGTAATGAAATAATAAGGCCAATCAATAATCCTACAAAGGCCTTAGAAGTTCAAGTGAAAGGAAGAATTTAAATCAAAAGCTAGAAAGATTAAGCTTTGTGAGGAAGGCATGTTGAAAGCTGAGATAGGCTGAATGCTAGACTTCTTGTGCCAAATAGCCAAATGCAAAGGAAATGTTCTCGAAGGAAATTAAAAGTGCTACTCCAGTGAACACATGAATGATAAGGCAGTAAAACAGCCTTATAGTTGATATGGAGAAAGTTTTAAGTTATCTGGATAAAAGATCAAACCAGCCACAACATTCCTTTAAGCCAAAGCTTAATCCAGAGCAAGGCTCGCTTCAATTCTAAGGCTGACAGAGGGGAGGAAGCTGCAGAAGAAAAGTCTGAAGCTAGCAGAGGTTGGTTGATGAGGTTTGAGGAAAAAGCTGTCTCTATAACATAAAGTGTAAGGCAAACTAGCAAGTTATCCAGAAGATCTAGCTAAGATAATTAACAAAGGTGGCTACACTAAATAGCAGATTTCCAGTGTAGACAAAACATCCTTCTATTGGAAGATGACACCATCTAGGACTTTCAAAGCAAAATAAGTCAGTGCCTGGCTTCAAAGCCTCAAAGGACAGGCTGACTCTCTCTGTAGGCACTATTGCAGCTGCTGACTTTGTTGAAGCCAATACTCACTGACCATTCTGAAAATCCTAGGGCCTTTAAGAATTATGCTAAATCAACTCTGCCTGTGCTCTGTAAATGGAACAACAAAGCCCAATGATAGCACATCTGCTAACAACATGGTTTACTGAATATTTTAAGCCCATCGTTGAGACCAACTGTTCAGAAAAAAAGATTCCTCTCAAAATATTACTGCTTATTGACAATGCACCTGGTCACCCAAGAACTCTGATGGAGAGGTACAATGAGATGAATGTTGTTCTCATGCCTGCTAACACAACATCCATACTGCAACCCATGGGTCAAGGAGTCTTTTCAACTTTCAAGTCTGAATATTTAAGAAATATGTTTCATAAGGCTATAAGTGCTATCACTAGTGATTCCTCTGATAGATCTGGGGAAAGTAAACTGAAAACCTGGGAAGGATTCACCATTCTAGGTGCCATTAAGAACATTCATGGTTCATGGGTAGAGGTCAAACTATCAACATTAACAGGATTCTAGAAGAAGTTGATTCCAACCCTCATGGATGACTTTGAGGGATTCAAGACTTCAGTGGAGGAAGTCACTGCAGATATGGTGGAAATAGCAAGAGAACTAGAATTGGAAGGAGAGCCTGAAGATGTGACTGAATTGCTGGCAATCTCCTAAGAAAACCTGAATGGATGAGGAGTTGCTTCTTACGGATGAGTAAAGAAAGTGGTTTCTTGAGATGGCTTCTACTCCTGGTGAAGAGGCTATGAAGACTACTGAAATTAGCACAAAGGATTTAGAGTATCACATAAACTTAGTTGATAAAACGGTCACAGGGTCTGAGAAGAAAGACACAATTTTGGAAGTTTTACTGTGGGTACAATGCTATCAAACAGCACGGCATGCTACAGAGAAATCATTCATGGAAGGAAGTGTCAATCAATGCAGCAAACTTCATTGCTTTAAGAAACTGCCAAGCCACCCCAACCTTCAGCAACCCACCTCCCTGATCATTAAGCAGCCATCAACATGGAGGCAAGACCCTCCATCAGCAAAAAGATTACAAACTGCTGAAAGCTGATGATGGTTAGCACTTGTTAGCAATAAAGTATTTTTTAATTAATGTATGTACATTGTTGTTTTAGACATCACACTTAATAGGCCATAATATAGTAAAAGCCTAACTTCAATATGCACTGGGAAACCAACAAATTCATTTGCACTTGCCTTACTGGGGTGATCTGGAACCAAACCTGCACTATCTCCAAGGGATGCCTGGACTAGTGTGTAACTGCTTGTGCAGTTGATGGAGAAGCCCTGCATCGGTTCTCTCTGCCAGAACTTCAATGTACCCCAAGGTCTTAGTATTGGAGGCGCTAGTTGCTTAGTCAACATTCATGCTCCCTTTCTTTCTTAAACCCCAATTCTGTTTGAGGGGACAACACTGGCACAGCTAACCATACTTCCTCAGATTCCCCTGCAGCTATGGGTGACCTTTTAACTCTGTTCTGGCCAATGGCTATTGGGAGGAGCTTCTGAGAAAACAGCTGTTTTCCTGATAAAAACGGAGAGATTCTGCCACAAGACAGTTTTTGTTGTTTTGCCTTTCACTCTTCTTTTTCCTCCCTGGAACATAGACTGGAAGCTTGGAGGTACAGCCCACATTCCTCAATGATGAGGATGAAAGCCATATCCAAAGGTTGGTGCAGGAGGAAGCCAGAGGGAGACTTTATCATTGACTTCCTCAAACAGCTGCACCAGCCTAGTTCCAGATTTCTTGTTATGAGAAAAGTAAACTATTTAGTTTAGACGTTGTAATTGGGTTTCTGATATATGCAGCCAAACAATTCTAACTGACAAAGTCCTCACTTATGCCCAGTTGCTCATAGCATTTAGCTTTTAGCAGCCATTTGAATCAGAGATGGCAAAGAGTCTGGAGGGAGGAAGGGAGCTGCTTATAGAGTCCACGTTCCCTGAAAGCTCTTGATACTGAAATGTTGAGTCAAGTTAATCTTTAACATTCATTTATTTACTAAGCATTCATTAAGTAGCGATTATATGCCAGGCACTGAAGTGGGTGCTGGAAACAAAACAAAAATCTCAACCCTGGCATTTCTTCATGAAAATTTCCTTTATTGATACAGGCTGTTTTTTTTTTTTTGTTTGTTTGTTTGTTTACCTTACTCCCATGGTCCTGAGAAGCCACAATGGGGAAATTTTTTTTGGCTTCGGAAAGGTACTACAATGCCACAGCGTCTTCCTATGGTTTTTAACATTATAAAAGGGAAACAAACAGGCTAATTTCTAACTCAGAGCACAAGTTCCTTCAGGTTACCTTCAAGTGCATCATCCTCCAGGTCTGCCAGCGTTGGTGCATTTGGGAGTGAATACACGGAAGACTGGTTGAGTTGAGTCAGTTTTGCGATGCTGTTAATCGCCATGCTGCCCAATGGAATGGTGTGCTCTATGGAAACATTAGCAAAGAGAAACAGTCTTATGACCATGATCATCATAAGGACTTCTGCTGGAAGAGCTTAAACCCAGCTTTTGTTTGATCCCAGGGCTGAGGAATCTGATGGAAAGTGGAAGGAAGAGCATCAATGCACTATATGCCCCAGAGCACCAACCTTTTTTAGCAATGAGTCATGGGTGACAAGACCCCACTGCATGCATTAAGGTAGACTATTGAAAAAAATTTAAAAAGGGGATGCTCAGGAAGAACCCAGAAATCAGGGCTAGGGGCCCTGTTTGAAGAGCAAAGGATCTAAAAATGTTTTTGCTCCCACTTTCCCTTGCATGAAGGGTAATAATTCCCAAAGAGGTAACAGCTTTGATTATATAACTGACCCATTCTTCTCTTCTTGTAAGCTTTCCATGATGGAAGATCACTCCCCTTCTCTCTGTCATTTTTTCTTACTCATTGCAGAGAACTTGACAGAAGACTAGAAATCAACCTTGCCTGATTCCTAGTTTTCTGTGATTAGGGTGTAAATAGGGAACAGGTAACTGTATATCTTCCTTATTTTTTGGAATCCTTGTCATACAGGATGCTGGCCACTGGATGGCAAACAAAAACTTAGAAATCTGACTGCTGAAAAAAACTGAAGGCAGTAAAACAGCTGGTATACAGACTATGGGAAATCCATGCAGAACAGACCATTAAAGACGTAAACATCAGAAGCTGCCTCTGCTGTTGACTTTATCCAGGAAATGACAGAAAGGGAGATGGAAGTGGGGACAGCATAAGAAGACTAGGATTGGGAGAATTAAAGGAGAGAAGGTATTAGAATAGTGAACAGGGACTCATTCATGAAAACTTGGTGACCCGTTTCTTCTCCCTGGGGCGCTTGTGAAGGGGCTTGCCTGTCTTCATGATGTGGGTAAGGGAAAATCTGACCGCCAGTCTAGTCTCTGTCCATTCTCTCTCTCCAGACTCCAAAGGCCATGGTCATGCTTCAAAGAAAGGCTCTTGTGACAGAATGGTGGTGACAAGAATGGTTTCTGGGCTAATGGAGGAAATAATTCCAAACTAAAAGTTCATGTTAAATGCTCAGGAATAAGCTATAAAAAGTGCCTCTGGCCTGCTGTGAGAGAGAGACAGGAAGGCTTTGGGAATCATCAAAAAAAGGGAACCCAGAGGAAGAGGGCAGAGGAAATGAAGGGGAGAAGTCAGTTCTGCAGATCTGCTGTGCAGTAAAAATTACCACATTGTCAGTGACAGCATGGGAGGTGCTGGGTACTTCCTGAGGACCAAAGGAGATCTGGGGAGGTGGCTGGAATGCAGAGGCAGTAAAGGCCTCTTGTGGGCAGGGAAGTCTGTGGCAGGAATGGGCTGGACTCCAGTGGATAGAAAAGGTGTTCTTGGCTTATGAAATTTTATAGAAGTCTTCACTTAAATGTGCAGCACCACCTTTCATGTGTACGTAGTACCTGCAATTTCTGACTCTACCAAGTTATGAGTTCCCACATCTGCACATGAATGCCTGTCCTAGCCACTTTAATACTAAAGATGACAACTTGAGAAGTGAGGTGGTTGATAACTTAGGCTGGGGAGATGTGCAGGAGAGAAGTTAAAGATCTGGTGTAAGGGTTACAGCCCTAAGGTCATTGCCATGCTGGGAATGAAGGAAGTTACCCCTCTTATGACCATCAGTGGCTGTCCCTTCAGCTCACTCTGAGGAGAATGCTCTGGGGTGGAGTCATCAGAAGCTTTAAGTTTGAGGTGGTACAGGAATTTTGTGTAGTGATTAAGGTTTTCCACAAGCCCATTTCAAAAGGAAGCCTCTAAATTGAGTTTCTAGGTAAGTACCAGCTAGACTCTGGCATAGTGGGTGGTGGGTGAAGCAATGATGGCTTTGGGGAAAAAATCATAGCTTCTGGACATTGCACTTTAGGAGAACTCATGAAAACCATACAGATACCCAAACTCTCAGCCAGGGAAATGTTACCCTACAGCAAGAAGGCTGACTCACCATCCAGCTTCACACTCCATGTCATGTGGAAGCCATTGGTCATCAGGTAAAAATTCTTCACATCCTCAGGTAGCACGCAGTTATTTTTCTAGAATCACAAAGCAGCTGAGTGTTAGGTCGGGACTGAGAAAGGGCACAGGGCTATGCCCCAAAGCAAATGGGGATACTATGTACCATGTTTTAGATCCCCCAAATGGGAAGATTTTGGTAATTACCTACAAACTCCATTAGAGAGTTCCAGTTCAAGATGGCAAAACAGAGGGCCCCTGAACTCCCCTCTTCCCATAGACACACCAAATCCACAGCTACATATGGAATAATTCCCTCTGAAATAAATCCAGAAGCTGGTTTAGCAACTCCTATACATTGGGTGAATGAGAAAAAATGCACATCGAAATGGGTAGGAGAGGCTGAGACGCAACTCACCATAAACCCCACCACTGGCGCAGCAATACACAATCAGGAGAGAACTCAGAAATCCGATCTTCCCTCTAAGGAGTGAAGGGTTTGAACCCTCTATGTGGCATACCATCTTTTAAGAGCTGCATCTGAGATGAGCTCCCCAGACATCTAGCTTTGAAAGCCAAAGGGGCTTGCCTATTTGGAAACTGAGAAAGAGTTCTCAAAGGGCTCATGCATGCAGATTTCCCATCCCAGGGCCTTTTATAGAGGCAGCCAACTGAAAAGTACCCAGACTTTCTTTGAAAGAGGCTTATTTGCTTATCTTATAGCATTGGCCTGAGCAGCAGTTACCTAATTTAACACATATCGACAGAAATACTCCAGAGAACGGGGAAGCTGGGGGGCACCATCTTTACACACTCTGCCTTACTCCAGGTCAGCAGTATCTCCCAGAAAAGAGCTTGTGCACCCATCTAATGCAATGGCCTTTGCATCTACTGCCCAAGGGACACACCCTTGATTACTTGGTTCTGGTGGCCAAAGGGCTTCCATTTCCAGGTCCCATAGGACTATAACAAAGAAACAGTTCTTAATCGGCTATCCCACTGATGAAGAATACTTGGAAGAAAGGCAGGCTGGGACAAGGCCTCCCACCCCCACCGCAAGAGGAAACCACACTTAAAAGGATTTTCCACCACCCTGGAAGGAGCCCTCCATCCTTTCCCCTGTGAGAGAAAGAAGACAAAAACCTGATTGCATGACAGGTGCATGGAGGGTTAATCAGATTAAAACAGCCCACCACCAATCCCATAAAGACCCCTAGACTTAGAAACTCCCGTGGCAACCCCCTCGGGTCCCCTCCCTTTTTGGGAGCTTTGTACTATCACTCAATAAACCTTGCTTTGCTGCCCCCCACTCTGTCTTGTCTTGTCTACCTCTTCATTCTTCAAAGCAGCATGACCAAGAACCGTGGGAAGGAAAAGAAATCCTGCAGCACCACCATTATCCTTCAGAATTTAAGTAGAGATAAAGTTTTCTAGACAAGCAAAAGCTAAAGGAGTTCATCACATTAAACTGGCCTTACAAGAACTGTTAAAGGGACTTCCTTAAATGGAAAAGAGAAGCCACAGCATATGAAAATTATGAAAGAAAAAAATTTCACTGGTATAAGCAACCATATACTGAAGGTAATACATCAACTACTTATAAAGCTAGTATGAAGGTTAAAAGGCAACAGTAGTAAAATCAACTATATCTACAATAATTGGTTAAGGGATAAACAAAATAATACAAGATACGACATACATAAATACAAAAAATGGTGAGGGGCATAAAAATGCAGTGCTTATAGAATGTGTTTGAACTTAAGCAACCATCAACTTAAAATAGATTGCTACATACAGAGAGTTACACATGAACCTCAGGATAAGCACAAGCTAAAAACTTTTGATACACAAAAAGCAGAGAAGGAAATCCAAACATAATACTAAAGAAAGTCACCAAATCATAAGACAACAAGAAAAGAACATGAAAGAATTACAAAACAACCTGAAAACAATTGTGGCAGTCAGGATATACCTATCAATAATTACTTTAAAGGATCTTGGGAAGAGGGTGTAGTAGGAGGACCCTGAGCTCACCCCTCCCACGTTTACAACTAGATATCATCCACAACCAAGTCAATAAACTAGGGAGTGATCGAAGGCTGGCAGAACAAACTCCACAACAAAATATAGAGAAGAAGCTGCATCTGAAAGGTTAGAAAGGTGAGAAAGGTGGAGGGAGGCTGCCCATAGGAGGGAGGCAGCTGCGTGCAGGGAGAGGGCAGAGAAATGGGCCCTTGTACTAGGGAGCTCATGTGGGGAGGACTAATCCCCATAAAGTTTGGCTTGAAAACAGAGTTGCTGAATTAAGTTTGTATAACCAGTGGGACCTGGAGCCTGGAGCTTTAAAAATCAGGTCTCAGCACTGGGCGAGCTGGGACAAGCCAAGTAGAGCCAGTACAGCTGGGAGGGCAGGTGACAGCTGGACTGCTGCCCTTAAAGGGACAGCAGCCTGAACAGACAAGCAAAATAAAGATAGCAGTTTATACAATACCAGGGGCAAATGGGAGACAGATCTGTTCATACAGATTTCTGAGCATGTTGGGGGTCTTCTATGAAAATGAGGGAGCTGGCAGGTGGCATTTCACCCCCCCAACCATAAACACAAGGCCATCTGTGGGAGGCAGGGCATCCCATCCAGTTGCTGCATGCCTCCAGGCACTTGCCAGCCTCAGCTGCACCCAGTCATCCTTGGGCACTGCACCCAGCCACCCCTGGGCATTGCGCCCAGCTTTGGGCCTGCAGTTGAGCTGTCATGCAGCCTCCAGCTGCTATAGTGCTTCTACAAATCTGGCACTGAACTAGTGGCCCAGTGCAAATTTTGCTAATGCCACTGCCCTGCCCCCAAGTTCCCTGGCAGGCATGCACCCTCAGAGCTGGTCTGAGTCCCACTAACACCACAGTGAGCAAGCAGAGCCCAGAGCAGGCAGTCAGTGCAGACAACTGCACTGAAAATAAAAGTGATTCAGACACAACAGCAGGACATAAGCACCACATATAGGATACTCTCCTGAAGTTCCAGGTTCAGGTGCACAGGGGAGACTGCACTGCAAGACACTCCAGGACCTCTTCTTCATAAAGTCACTACTTTCTTTCTTTTTTTTTTTTAAGATTTTATTTATTTGAGAGAGAGTGTGCGCATGAGCATGGGGGAGGGGCAGAGGCAGAAACAGATTTCCCACTGAGCAGGAAGCCCAATGCAGGACTGATCCCAGTACCCTGGGATCATGACCCGAGCTGAAGGCAGACACTTAACCGACTGAGCCATCCAGGCGCCCATAAAGTCACTACTTTCAAGAGCAGAAGACATAGTTGACCTTCCTAACACACAGAAACAGATACAGAGAGGCAGACAAAATGAGGAGAAAGAAAAATTTAACTCAAATGAAAGAACAAGACAAGGCCATGGCCAGAGATCTAAGTGAAACCATAAGTAGCATGCCTGATAGAGAATTTAAAGCAATGACCATAAAGATACTCACTGGACTTGAGAAAAGAGTGGAGGACATCAGTGAGACCCTTAACACAGAGACAAGGAATGACATAGTAGAGATCAAGGGCTTAATAAATCAAATGAGAAATACACTTGACAGTGAACAGCACGCTGGAAGAAGCAGAGGAACAAATTAATGACCTAGAACACAGAGTAATGGAAAGTAATCAAACAAACAAGAAAAAAGCATCATGCAAAATGAGAATAGACTTAAAGAACTCAGTGACTCCATCAAAAGTAATAGCATGAGTATTTCAGAAATCCTTGAAGAAGAGAGAAAAGGGGGAAGAGAATTTATTTGAAGAAATAATCGCTAAAAACTTCCCTAATCTGGGAAAGGAAACACATATCCCGATCCAGGAGGGAGAGAAAATCACCATCAAAATCAACAAAAGCAGGGGCGCCTGGGTGGCTCAGGCGTTAAGCTTCTGCCTTTGGCTCAGGTCATGATCCCAGGGTCCTGGGATCGAGCCCTGCATCGGGCTCCCTGTTCCGCGGGAAGCCTGTTCTCCCTCTCCCACTCCCCCTGCTTGTGTTCTCTCTCTTGCTGTGTCTCTGTCAAATAAATAAAATTAAAAAAAAAAAATCAACAAAAGCAGTTCCCCACCAAGACATATTATAATTAAATGAGCAAATTGTAGTGATTTTAAAAAAAAACAAAAAAACAGCAAGACAAAAGAAGACAGTAACATACAAGGGAAAATACATAAGGCTAGGAGGGGATTTTTCAGCAGAAACTTTCCAAGAAAGACGGGAGTGGCAAAGTGCTGAATGGGAAAAATCTGCAGCCAAGAATAGTCTATCCAGTGAGCAGAATAGAAGCAGAGAGAGAGTTTCCCAAACAAAAACTAAAGGAGTTCATAACCATTAAACCAGCCCTGTAAGAAAAATAAAGGGGACTCTTTGAGTGGAAAGGAGAGACCAGTGACAGTATAAAGGCAGGAAAAACAAAATCAGTAAAAATGAATATTGCTGTAAAAAAATGAGTCCAGGAATTCACAATTTAAAAGGATGTAAAATATGACAACATATACCTAAAACATGGAGAGGAAAAGGATAAAGAATGGATTCAAATGTAAACAACCATCAACTTAATATACACTGCTATATGCAAAAAAGGTTACATATAAACCTAATGGTAACCATATATCAAAAGTCACAGATAAATATGCAAAGTACAAAGAGAAAGAAATCCAAATATATAACTAAAGAAAATGAGCAAAACACGAAAGGCAAGGATCAGAGAAAATCTTCAGAAACAACCACAAAACAAGTAATAAAATGACAATAAATACATATCTATCAATAATTACTTTGACTGTAAATGGACTAAATGCTAAAATCAAAAGACACAGGGTGACAAGATGGTGAAAAACCAAGACCCATTTATATGCTGTCTACATTTAGACCATAAAATGTCTCATTTTAGACCTAAAAACACCTGCAGATTGAAAGGAAGGGGATGGAGAAACATCTATCATGCAAATGGGTATCAAAAGAAAGCTGGAGTAGAAACACTTATATTGGACAAAATCAATTTTAAAATAAAGACTGTAACAAGAAACAAAGAAGGACACTATATAATAATAAAAATTACAATAACAACTAAATATTTATGCACCCAACACAGGAACACCCAAATACATAAAACAGTTAATGACAAACATAAAGGAACTAATCAATAATAATACAATAACAATAGGAGACTTTAACACCCCACTTACATCAATAGATCATCTCAACAAGGAAACAATGGTTTTGAATGACACGCTGGAACAGATGGATTTAACAGATATATTCAGAACATTCCATTCTAAAACAGCAGAATACACATTCTTTTCAAGTGCACACAGAACATTCTCTAGAATAGATCACATATTAACCCAAAAAACAAACCTCAACTAATTCAAGATCGAAACCATACCATGCATATTTTCTAAGCACAACACTATGAAACTAGAAGTCAACCACAAGAAAAAATCTGGAAAGACCACAGATATGTGGAGGTTAAAAAGCATGCTACTAAATAATGAATAGGTCAACCAGGAAATCAAAGAAGAAATAAAAAGTACATGGAAACAAATGAAAATGAAAACACAATGGTCCACACAAAATTTAGGATTTTTTGTTCCATTTCTGTGAAAAATGTTGATGGTATTTTGATAGGGATTCCACTGAATGTCCAGACTGCTTTGGATAGTATAGACATTTTAACAATATATGTTCTTCTAATCCACGAGCATGGAATGTTTCTTTCATTTCTTTGTTGTCTTCCTCAATTTCTTTCATAAGTCTTCTATAGTTTTCAGAGTACAGATCCTTTACCTCTTTGGTTAGGTTTATTCCTAGTTTTCTTATGGTTTTTGGCACAATTGTAAATGGGATCAATTCCTTGATTTCTCTTTCTTCTGCCTCGCTGTCAGTGTATAGAAATGCACCTGATTTCTGTGCACTGATTTTATATCCTGCAACTTTGCTGAATTCCTTTATTAGTTCTAGCATTTTTTTTAGTGGTCTTTTGGGTTTTCTACATAGAGTATCATGTTGTCTGCGAAGAGTAAAAGTTTAACTTTTTCTTTGCCGATTTGGATGCCTTTTATTTCTTTTTGTTGTCTGACTGCTGAGGCTAGGACTTCCAGTGCTATGCTGAACAACAGTAGTGAGAGTGGACATCCCTGTCATGTTCCTGACTTTAGGGGAAAAGCTGTCAGTTTTTCCCCATTGAGGATAATGTTTTCTGTGGGTATTTTATGGTATTGAGGTATGTTCTCTCTATCTCTACACTGTGGGGAGTTTTTATCAAGAAAGGATGTTGTATTTTGTCAAATGCTTTTTCTGCATCTACTGAGATCATATGGTTCTTGTCCTTTTTTTTTTTAATTAATGTGGTGGAACCAGAAAAGACCCTGAATAGCCAAAGTAATGTTGAAAAAGAAAACCAAAGCTAGAGGCGTCACAATTCCGGACTTCAAGCTATATTACAAAGCTGTAATCAAGACATATGCTACGGGCACAAAAAAAGACACACAGATCAATAGAACAGAAAACCCAGAAATAAACCCACAACTATATGGTCAATAAATGTTCAGCAAAGCAGGAAAGAATAACCAATGTGAAAAAGACAGTCTTTTCAACAAAATGGTATTGGGAGAACTGGACAGTGATGTGGAAGGAAAAAAAGTGGACCATTTTCCTACACCATACACAAAAACAAATTAAAAATGGATTAAAGACCTAAATGTAAGACCTGAAACCATAAAAATCCTAGAAGAAAACACAGGCAGTAACCTCTCTGACATAGGCCATTAGCAATATTTTTCTAGATATATCTCCTGAGGCAAGGGATAAAACCAAAATTAACTTTTGGGACTAATCAAAATAAAAAGCTTCTGCACAGCAAAGGAAACAATGAACAAAATTAAAGGCAACCTACAGAATGGGAGAAAATATTTGCAAATCCAATAAAGGGTTAGCATCCCAAATACAGAAAGAACTTATCAAACTCAACACCCAAAAAACATAATCCAACTTAAAAATGGGCAGAAGACATGAAGAGACATTTCTCCAAAGAAGACATACAGTTGGCTAAAAGACACATGAAAAGTATCAATAGCTCAACATCAGTATCAGGGAAATGCAAATCAAAACAACAAGGAGATATCATCTCATACCTATCAGAATAGCTAAAATCAAAAACACAAGAAACAAAAGATGTTGGTGAGGATGTGGAAAAAAAGGAACCCTTGTGCACTGGTAGTGGGAATGCAAACTGGTACAGCCACTGTGGAAAACAGTATGGAGGTTCCTCAAAAAGTTAAAAATAGAACTAGCCTACAATCCAGCAATTGCACTATTGGGTATTAAATATAGATTGGTATTATTCAGCCATAAAAAAGAATGAAATCTTTCCATTTGCCATGACATGGATGGAACTAGAGCATATCATAATAAACAAAGTAAGTGAGTCAGAGAAAGACAAATACCATATGATTTCACTCATATGTGGAATTTAAGAAACAAAACAGATGATCCAAGGGGAAAAAAAGAGAAAGAGACAAATCAAGAAACAGATTCTTAATTATAGAGAACTGAAGGTTACCAGAGGGGAGGGGGATGGGAGGATAGGTGAAATAGGTGATGGGGATTAAGGAGGGCACTTGTGCTGAGCACTGAGTGATGTATGGAAATGCTGAATCACTATATTGTACATCTGAAACTAATAAAACAGTGTATGTTAACTAATGGAATTAAAATAAAAACTTAAAAAAATAATTAAATGTAAATCAACTAAAAGCTCCAATCAAAAGACATACAGTAGCTGAATAGATTAAAAAAAACAAAAAACAAAACAAGACTTATGTATATGCTGCCTACAGGAGACTCATTTCAGACCTAAGGACACACAAAGACTGAAAGTGAAGGGATGGAAAAAGATATTCCATATAAATGGAAATGAAAATAAAAGCTGGGGTAGCAATACTTGAATCAGAGAAAACAGACTTTATAACAGAGACTGTAAAAAGAGACAAAGAAGATTACATAATGATAAAGAGGTCAAGATACAACAATTGTAAATATCTATGTGCCCAATACGGGAGAACCTAAACATTTAAAGGAAATATTAACAGACCTAAAGGGAGAAATGGATAATACAATAATATTAGGGAATTTTAACACGCATCAGTGGATACATCATCCAGACAAAAAATCAATAAAACAGTGGCCTTAAATGACACATTAGACCAGATGGACTTAATAGACACATACAGAACATTCCATCTAAAAACAGGGAATACACATTCTTTTTAAGTGCACATGGAGCATTCTTCAGGAAAATCACGTTAGGCCACAAAACAAATATCAATAAATTTGGGAAGACTGAAATCATATCAAGCATCTTTTCAAACAACTATGGTATGAAACTAGAAATCAGTAAGAAAAAAAACTATAGAGAAACACAGACACATGGGAGGCTAAACAACACACTACTAAACAACCAACAGTAAACAAAGAACTCAAGGATGAAATAAAAAAATACTATGTGACTTTTAATAAAAATGAAAACACAGCATTCCAAAATACATGAGATGTAGCAAAAATTGTCAGAAGGAAGCTTATAGTGATGGAGACCTAAGTCAAGAAATAAGAAAAAAATCTCAAACAGTCTAACTTTACACCTAAAGGAACTAGAAAAAGAACAAATGAAGGTCAAAGACAGTAGAAGGAAGGAAGTAATAAAGATTGGAGCTAAAATCAATAGTCTGAAGAGAAAAAAATAAGAAAGATAAATAAAACTAAGACCTAATTCTTTGAAAAGATAAACAAAATTGATAAAACTTTAGTGAGACTCATCAAAGGAAAAGAGAGAGGGACCAAATAAATAAAAAAAATGAAAGAGAATTTACAACTGAAACCACAGAAACACAAAGGATTGCAAAATACTACTATAAACAATTATATGCCAGCAAATTGAACACTATAGAAGAAATGGATGTATTTCTAGAAACACACAATCTTCCAAGACTGAATCAGGAAGATATAGAAAATCTCAGCAATTACGAGTAATAAAACTGAATCAGTAATAAAAAGCCTCACTGCAAACAAAACTCCAGAACCAGATGGCAGGTGAATGCTACCAAACACTTAAAGAAGAGTTATACCTAATACCTATACTTCTCAAACTATTCCAAAAAATTGAAGAGGAAAGAACACTTCCTAATTCATTGTACAAGACCCTGACACCCAAATCAGATAAAATTCCTAATGAACATAGATGCAAAAATCCTTAACAAAATATAGCAAACTGAATTCAATCATACATTTAAAGGATCGTATGCCATGATCACGTGGATTTATTCCAGGGATGAAAGGATAGCATGGTATCCATAAATCAACCAATGTGTTATGCCACGTTAACAAAATGAAGGATAAAACTCATATGATTATCCCAGTAGATGTAGAAGAAGAGCCTCACAAAATTCAACATTCATTTATGATAAAAACTCTCAAGAAAGTGGGTATAGAGGGAACACATCTCAACATAATAATGGCCATGTATAACAAACCCACAGCAAACATCACACTAGAATTAAAAAGCTGAAAGCTTTTCCTCTAAGATCAGAAATGAGACAAGAATGCCTGTTCTTGCCACTTTTGTTCAACAAAGGACTTGAAATCCAACAACGAAGAAATAAAAAGCATCTAAGTTGATAAGAAATAAGTAAAACTTAACTATTTGCAGATGACATGATACTGTCTATACAAAACCCTAAAGACTACCCCATTAGACATGATAAATAAATTCAGTAAAGTTGCAAGATACAAAATTAACATAAAGAAATATGTTGCTTTTCTATACACTACTACCAATCAGAAAAAGAAATTAAGAAAACAATCCCATCTACAATTCCATCAAAAAGAATACCTACAGGAGGGGAGCAAGATGGCGGAGGAGTAGGAGACCTGGATTTCGTCTGGTCTCAGGAATTCAGCTGGATAGGGATCAAACCATTCTGAACACCTATGAACTCAACAGGAGATCGAAGAAAAGAATAGCAACAACTCTCTGAACAGAAAAGCAACCACTTTCTGGAAGGTAAGAAGAGCAGAGAAGTGAATCCGAGGCGATAGTGAGGAGGACAGACAGTGGGGGAGGAGGGCCTCCATCGGCTGCTTCTGGTAAGTGATAGAGCAGCAGAGCACAAAATCGGTACTTTTAGAAGTTCACTCCGCTGAGGGACATCGCTCCAGTGGCTAAGAAGAGGGTGGAACCCTCACTGGGACAGTGTGGTCTTGGGACACTCGGGGTCACAGAAAGACCAAGGGTGCCTGAGTGCGGCAGAGCTCCTAGGTATCGGAGCATGGAAGCCGGCTGCAGAGACGGAACAGAGGAGCGGGCTCTCAGCTCCGGGTTGCCATAAACCGTGATCCACGGCACAGTCGGGCCACTGCTCCTCCAGCAGGGATCCAACAAGTGGCAGATCCGAGGAGACTCCCCTTCCTCCCCTGGGAGGAGCGGTGCGGGAGCACACTGCAGGGATCTGCTGGGTATGGAGACTCCACACAGGGTCGGGTGCCAGAGACAGAAATGCTTGGTCACGGGCCGGGTGAGTGGGGAGATGGGAGTGATTGACTGCTTTTCTCTGGGGGCTCACTGAGGAGCGGGGCCCCAAGGTCTCGGCTCCTCGGGGGCAGAGATTGGGAGGGCGCCATTTTCATTCTCGTCCTCCAAAGCTGTACCGAAAGTTTGCAAGGAACAAAAGCTCCCAAGAACAAACCCGAGCAGATTATTTAGCCTAGACCAGACAAGGGCAGGGCAATTTCGCCTCCCACAAAGACATTTGGGAACCACGACAACAGGTCCCTCCCCCCAGAAGATCAGCAAGAACAGCCAGCCAAGACCAAGTTTATGTATCAATGAGAACAGCAGAACTCCAGTGCTAGAGAAATACTGCACATAGAATTCATGGCTTTTCCCCCATGATTATTTAGTCTTTCAAAGTTAATTTTTTTTTAACTTTTTCTTTTTTGCCTTTTCAAGCAACATCTTATCAATCCCTTTTTTAAAAAAATCTTTTTTATTTTCCATTTTTAGAGTCATATCGTATCCCTTCATAATAGTTACCCTTATTTTTGGTGTATATATATATATATATATATATATATATATATATATATGTTGTTCTCTCTTTAAAATTTTGGGATACAGTTTCTTCTAACAGACCAAAATATACCCTAAATCTCTAGTGTATGGCTTTGTTCTAGTCTCCTGCCTGATGACATTCTTTTTTATTTTTTTAAATCCTCTTCTTTTTTCAACCAACTTCTTATCATTCCTTTTATAAAATCTTTTATAATTTTCATCTTTACAGTCATATTCCATCCCTTCATCGTATTAACCCTTATTTTTATACATATATAAGTTTTTCTTTCTTTAAAATTATGGGAGGCACTTTCTTCTAACAGACCAAAATACACCCAATATCTAGTGTGTGGCACTAATCTATGCACCAGCCTGATCATATTTGATCATGTTCTGTTTTTTTTGTTTTGTTTTTGTTCGTTTTTATCTTTTTCTTCTTTCTTTCTTTCCCTTTCTTTTCCCCCAGTTTCAGGTCTCTTCTGATTTGTTTAGTGTATATTTTCTGGGGTCGTTGTTACCCTGTTAGCATTTTGTTCTCTCTTTCATCTATTCTCCTCTGGACAAAATGACAAGACAGAAAAAAAATCATCTCAACAAAAAGAACAAGAGGCAGTACCGACTGCCAGGGACCTAATCAATACGGACATTAGTAAGATGCTGGAACTAGACTTCAGAATCATTATTTTAAAGATATTAGCTGGGCTTGAAAAAAGCATGGAAGTTATTTAGAGAAACCCTTTTTGGAGAAATAAAAGAACTAAAATCTAACCAAGTCGAAATCAAAAAGGCTATTACTGAGGTGCAATAAAAAATGGAGGCTCTAACTGCTAGGATAAATGAGGCAGAAGAGGGAATTAGTGATATAGAAGACCAAATGATGGAAAATAAAGAAGCTGAGAAAAAGAGAGATAAACAACTACTGGATCACGAGGGCAGAATTCGAGAGATAAGTGATACCATAAGAAGAAACAACATGAGAAAATTGGGATCCCAGAAGAAGAAGAAAGAGAGAGAGGGGCAGAAGGTATATTGGAGCAAATTATAGGAGAGAACTTCCCTAATGTGGGGGAAGGAAACAGGCATCAAAATCCAGG
>NC_138381.1:32975447-33026246 GCF_054177405.1 Leptonychotes weddellii | reverse complement strand
GTGGTGGGGGGGTTGGAGGGATGGGGGGCTGGGTGATAGACATTGGGAAGGGTATGTGCTATGGTGAGCGCTGTGAATTGTGTAAGACTGTTGAATCACAGACCTGTACCCCTGAAACAAATAATACATTATATGTTAAAAAAAAAAAAAAGGAAGAAGATAGCAGGAGGGGAAGAATGAAGGGGGTTCGGAAATCGGAGGGGGAGATGAACCATGAGAGACTATGGACTCTGAGAAACAAACTGAGGGTTCTAGAGGGGAGGGGGTTGGGGGGATGGGTTAGCCTGGTGATGGGTATTAAAGAGGGGACGTAGTGCATGGAGCACTGTGTGTTATATGCTAACAATGAATCATGGATCACTACATCAAAAACTAATGATGTAATGTATAGTGATTAACATAACATAATAATAATAATAATAATAATAATAATAATAAAGAATACCTACAATAAATTTAACAAAGGAGGTGAGAGACCTGTACTCTGAAAACTGCATAACACTGATTAAAATAATTGAAGATGACACAAGTAAATGGAAAGAGATATCACACTAATGCCTTAGAAAATTAATATTCCTGAAATGTCCCAACTACCCAAAGAAATCTACAGATTCAATGCAATCCCTATAAAAATACCAATGGCAGTTTTCACAGAACGAAAACAATCCTAAAACTTGTATGGAACCACAAAAGACCCCAAATAGCCAAAGCAATCTTGAGAAATAACAAAGCTGGAGGTATTACACTCCCTGATTGCAAACTATACTACAGAGCTATAGTATCAAAACCATATAGTACTGGCACAAAAGCAGACACATAGACCAATAGAACAGAATAGAGAGCCCAGAAATAGACCCATACCAGTATGCGTAGTTAATATGCAACAAAGGAGGCAAGAATATACAATGGGGAAAAAAAGAGTCTCTTCAATAAATGGTATTGGGAAAACTGGACAGCTACATGCAAAAGAATGAAACTGAACCACTTTCTTACAATATACACAAAATTTACCTCAAAATGGATTAAAGACTTAAATGTAAAACCTGAAACCGTAAGACTCCTAGAAGAAAACACATGTAGTAAACTCTTAGACATCAGTCTCAGCCATAATTTTTTGGATCTGTTTCCTCAGGCAACAGCAATAAAGCAAAAATAAAATAAGACTATATGAAACTAAAAAATTGCAGAGCAAAGGAAAACATCAACAAAAAGAAAGAAAGATAATATTTGCAAATTATATATCCAATAAGGGGTTAATATCCAAAATCCATAAAAAAACCTCATACAAATTAACACCAAAAAAACCCCCAAATAATTCAATTAAAAATGAGCACAGCGGAATATTATCCAGCCATAAGAAAGAATGAAATCTTATCATTTGCAACAAAATAGAACTAGAGGGAAATTATACTAAGTGAAATAAATCAGAGAAAAACAAATACCATATGATTTCACTTATATATGGAATCTAAAAAATAAAACAAAATGAAGAAACAAAACAAAACAGAAACAGACTCATAAATACAGAGAACAAACTGGTAGTTGCCAGAGAGGAGGGGAGTGAGGAATGGACAAAATAGGCAAAAGGGATTAAGACGTACAATTTACAGGTGTAACAAATAAATCATAAGGATGTAAAGTACAGCTAGGGAATATAGTCAATAATACTGTAGCAACTTTGTATGATGACAGATGGTAAAAAGCACTTACTGTGGTGATCATCTCAGAATGTATATAAATTTCAAATCATTACGTTGTACACCTAAATCTAATATAATACTGTATGTCAACTATTAAAGAAAAAAAAGAGACGTAGTGGTTAAATGGGTTTAAAACTATATGCTGCCTACATTGGATTAACTTCAGCTTTAAGGACACACAGATATTTAAAGTCAAGGGATGGAAAGAGACATATCATGCAAACAGAAACCATAAAAAGCAGAGGTAGCTTTACCTGTATCAGAAAAAAATACACTTTAAGACAAAGACTGTAATAGAAAACAAAGAAGATCATTATTTAATGATAAAGGGGTCAGTCTGACAAGAGGATATTTATGCACCAAATATAGGCACACTTAAATAAATAAATCAAATTATTAGCAGGCCTAAAGGGAGAAATAGACAGCAATACAATAATAATAGGGGTCTTCAATACCCTACTTTCATCGATGAATAGATTATCCAGACAGAAAATCAATAAAGAGACACTGGACTTAAATGAAGATTAGACCAGATGAACTTAATAGACACTTACAGAACATTACATCTACAAGCAGAATGCACATTTTTCTCAAGCACACATGGAACATTCTTCAGGACAGAGCATATGTTAGGCCCCAAAACAAGTCTTAATAAATTTAAGAAGACTGAAATCATATCAAGTATCTTTCTAATCACAATGGTATGAAGCTAAAAATCAATGAGACGAAAACTGGAAGACTCACAAATATGTAGAAATTAAACAACTTGCTCAGAACAACCAATGGCTCAAAAAAGAAATCAAAAGAGAAATAAAAAATATCTTGTGACAAATGAAAATGGAAATACAACATGCCCAAACTTAGGGATTTAGCAAAAGTAGTTCTATGAGGGAAGTTATAGTGATAAATGCCTACATCAAGAAATAAAAAAGACCTCAAATAAGCAATATAAATTTACATCTCAAGGAACTAGAAAAAGAACTAAGCCAAAATTAAGAAAAGGAAGGAAATAGCAGATTAGAGGAAAAATAAATGAAATAAAGACTAAGAAGATGACAGAAAAATATCAGTGAAACTAAGAGCTCTTTTTTAAAAAAAAATAAACAAAATGGATAAGCCTTTAGCTAGAATCCTCAAGACAAAAAGAGGACTCAAATCAGAAATGAAAAAGAAGGCGTTATAAGAGATACCACAGAAATACAAAGGATGAGAAAAACTAATGCAAGTAATTATATACCAACAAACTGGAAAACCTAGGTGGGACAAATTCCTAGAAACATTCAACCTACTAAGACTGAATCATGAAGAAATAGAAAATCTGAACAGCCATATTACTAGTAAGGAGATTGATTTTGTGATCAAAAATCTCCAAACAAACGTCCGTGACCAGATGGCTTCATAACTGAATTCTACCAAACATTTAAATAATTATTATTAATACAAATCCTTCTTAAACACTTCCAAACTCATTTTACGAGGCTGGCATTACCTTGCAACCAAGAGACACAGGCACTATAAGAAAAGAAAATTACAGGCCAATAACCCTGATGAACACAGATGCAAAAATCCTCAACTAAGTATCAGCAAACCAAAACCAACAATATATAAAAAGGATCATACACCATGATCAAGTGGGATTATTCCAGAGAAGAAAGGATGATTCAACATTAAAAATCAGTATGATTGACCACATTAACAAAATGAAGTATAAAAATCATATGATCATTTCAGTAGATTCAGAAAAGGCATTTGACAAAATTCAATATACATTTATAATAAAACCTTTCAACAAAGTGGGTGGAGAGAGAACATACCTCAACATAATAAAGACTGTATATGACAAACCCAGAGCAAACATCATACTCAATGAGAAGCTAAAAGCTTTTTCCTTTAAGGTCAGGAACAAGGCAAACATGCCCACTTTCAATATAGTATTGGAAGCCAGAGCCAGAAAAATCAGGCAAGAAAAAGCAATAAAAGGCATACAAGTCAGATAGGAAGAAAGAAAACAGTCTCTATCTGCAGATGACCTATTATTTAGAGAAAACTCTAAAGACCCCACCAAAAAAACTATTAGAATAACCAAATTCAGTAAAATTGCAGGATACAAAATATACAAAAAATCAACTGCATTTCTATACACCAGTAACAAACTATCAGAAAGAGAAATTAAGAAAACAATCTCATTTACAACTCTATCAAAAAGAATAAAATACCTAGTTAATAAATTTAATGAAGGAAGTAAAAGGCCTATACACTGAAAATTCTATGACACTAATAAAAGAAATAGAAGAAAATACCAAAAAAAAAAAAAAAAAAAGAAGAAAAGATACCATGTTCATGAACTGGAAGAATAGGGATACAATCCTTATCAAAATTCCAATGGTGTTTTTCACAGAAATGGGAAAAAAAAAACAGTCCTAAAGTCTGTGTGGAATTACAGAAGACCCAAAGCGCCAAAGCAATCTTGAGAAAAAAGAACAAAGCTAAAGGCATTATAGTTTTTGATTTCAAACTATGTTACAAAGCTATTATAATTAAAATTGAGTGGTACTGGCATAAAAACAGAGATCCAGAGAGCCCAGAAATAAACCCGTGCATACATGGTCAATTAATTTCTGACAAAGGAATCAAGAAAATACAATGCAGAAAGGATAGTTTCTTCAAAAAATGGTGTTAGGAAAACTGGATAGCCACATGCAAAAGAACTAAATTCGGTCACTATCTTACCATACACCATATACAATAATCAACTCAAAATGGATTAAAGAGTTGAATATAAGACCTGAAACCATAAAACTCTTAGGACAAACCATACAGGGTAAACTCCTTGACACTGGTGTTGGCAATGTTTTTTTTTTTATTTGGCACCTGAAGCAAAGACAACAAAAGCAAAAATAAACAAGTGGGATATATCACTTGTTATGTACAACAAAGGAAACCATCAACATAATGAAAAGGTAACCTCGTGAATGGGAGAAAATATGTGCAAATCATTTACCTGATAAGGGGTCAATATCTAAAATATATAAAGGGGGCGCCTGGGTGGCTCAGTCGTTAAGCATCTGCCTTCCGCTCAAGTCATGATCCCAGGGTCCTGGGATCGAGCCCCGCAGCGGGCTCCTTGCTCAGCAGGAAGCCTACTTCTCCCTCTCCCACTCCCCCTGCTTGTGTTCCCTCTCTCGCTGTGTCTCTCTCTGTCAAATAAATAAATAAAATCTTAATATATTATACATATATATATATAAAGAACTCCTACAACTCAACAGAAAAAACAATCCAATTTATAAATGGGTTCAGGAACTAGATAGAGATTCAAATAAGACATACAGGTGGACAACAAGTATATGAAAAGGTGCTCAACATCATCAGGGAAATGCAAGTTGAAACCACAATGAGGTATCACCTCACACCTGTGAGAATGGCTATTATCAAAAAGACAAACAAGTGCTGGCGAGGATGTGGAGAAAAGGGGATGCTTTCGCACTGTTGGTGGGAATATAAATTGGTGCAGTCACTATGGAAAACAGTATGGAGGTTCCTCAAAAAATTAAAAATAGGAACTACCATAGGATGCAGCAATTCTACTTCTGGGTATTTATGTAAAGAAAACAAAAACACTAAGTCAAAAAGATCTATGCATCCCTGTTTCAGTGCAGCACCATATGTAATAGCCAAGATATGGAAAAAATTCAAGTGTCCACTAATGGCTGAATAGATTAAGTATGGTACACACACACACACGAGTATTATTCAGCCATAAGAAAAGAATGAAATCTTGCCATTTGTGACAACATGGATGGACTTCAAGGGCATTATGCTAAGTGAAGTAAGTCAGACAAATATTGTACGATTTCACTTATATATGGAATCTAAACAAACAACCAAACTCCTAGCTTGGTGAGGAGTGGGCAAAAATGGATCATAAAGGACAATTTCCAGTTATAAATAAGTCTGGGGATATAAAATACAGCAAGGAAACTGTAGTTAACAATATTGTACTGTGTATTTGAAAGTTGCTAGGAGAGTAAATCTTAAAAGTTCTCATTATAAGAAAAATAAAACTTAAAATTATGTGTGGTGATGGATGTTAAGTAAATTTACTGTGGTAATCAAAATTATGTATATATATCAATCATTATATATATATATCAAACTAAAGTAATACAATATTGTATGCCAATTATATCTCAGTAACATTTTTTTTTTAAAGATTTTATTTATTTATTTGAGAGAGAAAGCATAGGTGGGGAGGAGAGGGAGAAGCAGGCTCCCCGCCAAGCAGGGAGCCTGCTGTGGGGCCCTATCCCAGTACCCTGGGCTCACGACCTAAGCTGAAGGCAGACGCTTACCCGACCACCCAGACGCCTCTCAGTAACATTTAAAACAAAAACAACTCTATTGGAGAGGCAGAGTCTACAAGACAGTCACCAGTCGGATCTCTTCTTTGCCTCCCAGATAAAGTAGGTACCGGCTCTGCCGCGAAAATGCCTCGGGGGAGAGGCGTTAGCTGGAGAAAGGCTAAAGAAGCAGCTGAGGAGGCAGATCAGGGGAACAATGTTTGTGAGGAGAATCTAGGCAAAGTTCTGATGATATTGGAGCAAAATGATCACTGCCATAAATACCAGACCCACGCTCCTAAATTACTCTCTGAAACAAATTATTGGATAAAGGAGAACATCTTCAAAGTGAAGAGTATAGACTTCTAGAGCATTTAATGTAATGAACCTAAGAGTTCTGAAAGTTCTTAGAAAGTAAAAATGTACAATAGGACATGAACAACTATTTCAAATGGATAGCAAATCATCCAATCTGGTGGTGGAAAGAATAAAGGAATAGCTTAGTATCCTTTCAAGAGGTCCTAGGAGCACACCCTAAATTCTAAGTAACTCACATCTGTGCACATGCCTGATCAGTCTTCTCTAGCCAATCAAGCCCCTGGAGTGGACAGAAAGACAGTTTCTTCACTTCCTTTCCTGGACCCCTCGGGCTGACTTCTTGTCATGGTTATATAGACAGAAGGGCAAGCTATTAGTAACTCCATCCACAACTTTTGGCTTATTGGAGCCCCGTGAGATGAGATACTGAACACTGCACTAGGTCACATTGCTGGTCAGTTCTACGCAATGCGCGGGCAAGTTAGAACCTAGCAGGACAATCTGAGTTTCCTTTGGAAACTTAGTCCCTAGCTGAGTGACCGTGAGTGCCACTTAAAAACTCTGTGAATCCAGGTTCAAGAATAATCTCTAAGACAGTCTAAAAAACATCGGAGGCAGGAGGGGGTGTGAGCTTGGCAGGTAATTAAGATTTTAGAACAGCATCTTCAAGAACCATAGGTGAGAAGAAAACTTCAACCTTGCAGGTGATTTTAAGCAGCGTTTTAAAATTATTATATGCACAATAGCTGTCTTTTTAATGAAATGGGTTTTTCATTTTCCTGATCTATGAACGAAAATATGCACTGTGATCAGGTTTGTTTGATCTCTTGCCATCTAGTTCCCAATCTCACAGATGTGTAACCTAAGGGATTCTCAGACTTCTTGGCTCACTTATTTATATTTATTTTCCTACTTAGTAAGTTGTCTGGAGTTTAGGGCTTGCTCCTACGTGCTCTCAGAGAGAAAAGTATGTACACAGAATGCCTTTCTCCCATCCCCAGAACCCTAGCACAGGAAGCCTACAATTGTCAGTGTTCTGACAAAATTCTTGTTCCTTCTGTCACCCCCTAAATCCAGCATCTATTCTGAGATTTTTGGGTCCCTAGTGCCATCTAGTGGTGGAGATGTGGAAACTACTGTCTATCAGTCTTTCTAAGCTGGATTCCATGAATCCCAGTTGAGAAGGGCTAAGGTGGCATTGTTCATCTTTAAGTTAGGCTGGAGAATTCCAGTATAAATGATTGTAACATTTATTATGGTATTTATGTTGCTCAAAGAAGAAATTCTGGTATTATTTTATAGCATCACTGAAAAAATTATTCAGGATTCATAAACAGAACAAAAATCAGTGAAATCAAATTTTCATACACTGAAATACTAATATAAACATACACAATGTCAAGTAGACCAAGTTCATGAAAATCTTAAGCCTACACTGTCATTCTTATATAAATGACTGTGGGCCCCAGCTCTGCTGCCTCCTGGCTGCAGACCTCACCCAGACTGGCTGGTCCTGCAGTGCTTCGGTCCCTTCCTTCAGAGTGGGGCTTTCAGGATACACTTTTAGGTGGCTCCTCTACTCTGGCCAGCGACTCAGAGCTACTGACATTTTAATTTCTCTCCTGCCCAATCTGGAAAGAGACTGCTCTTCTGTAGGTAACAACCTGCCAACTTCAGAGGGCTTCTCCCCACCAGGTCCATGCTGTCTTTATTTTGCGGGGCGCGGGGGAGGAAGATGAGCCAAAAGTGAATGAAAGAGGGGTATCAGGATTGGAAGGAGGATTGGGGGAGAAAGTTAAGAAGGGAGAATCTCACTGCTGACCAGTATCTAAAATAATAAGGTGGCATCAACATGATACTGCAATCTCTGTAGCCCAATGCTGATTCTGTCACAGAGTTCCCAATTTTCGTTTTTCTTTCTTCTCCCGAGGCAGCTACCTACAATAGCTTCTTTAAGCTACACTAGAAAGAGGCCACCAGAAGCAGTTTGACTGCTTCATCAGTTGAACGACTTGAACTACTCTGATATTTTGGAAGCTATCAGCTTCATTTCCAGAAAACCTTCCTGAGCACTGCCTGAGCCTTGAGGGAATGGCTAAGAGCTGTCTACTTTCCCCTGCTACCCTCTCTACTGTGGGACTCCTGTACCCCACTGTTCCCTCTCTTTCAGAGGCCACTGTGCTGGGGAAGTGGGCTGGGCAGCAGATGTAGGATCAGGCAGGCAAAGGGGCTAGGGCACAGAAATTAATGTTTCTGTTTAAGTGCCTGTCCACGCTGGGCAGGCTCTCCATGTGCCCTGTTTGCAACCACAGCAGAAGAAAAACTGCCCAGGACGCCCATTGCACTAAAATCAAACTGGAAACTGAGGCGGTGAGGACAACTGCATCTACCGAAACTCTTCTCAGGGAGGATGTCCCATGTAGTAAAAGGAAAACCTGGATGGGCTGTGAAGGCATAGGACGAGACCTCCAGGAGAAGTCTCAAATACATGCTCAAACTCCCATCTAAAGAGAGGGGGAGGGGCTAGTTAACTAGAACCTTTGTCTTGGTGGGTGGCATATGAATGTTTGGGTCTGAATTGCTTAAGACTCAGGAGAGGCAACATACTCTCCCCAAAATCCTTCCTGCATACAACCATCAAGTCTTCCTCTAAAAATGCATGATGAAAAAATATATAAATATTGGCCTGGGGCACCACATGTCTTGGTGAAACTCTCTATATGACAGACATCAGCCAAGATAGCCTTCCAACAGCAAGGCCCCTGGCTTAACTAGTCACCAGGTTTCTACAACTGGGGGAATTTGTAGGAGAAGCCCTGGCCCCTGCGGCCTCCTTGCTTCTGAGACACTGGCTGCACAGCCTGATTCTTGGGGCTGAAATTAAAGAATGCTTATGGAGGGGCGCCTGGGTGGCTCAGTCGTTGGGCATCTGCCTTCAGCTCCGGTCATGGTCCTCATGGTCCCCAGGGCCTGGATAGAGCCCCACATCGGGCTCCTTGCTCAGCGGGAAGCCTTCTCCCTCTCCCTCTCCCTCTCCCACGCCCCCTGCTTGTGTTCCCTCTCTTGCTGTCTCTCGCTCTGTCAAATAAATAAACAAAATCTTAAAAAAAAAAAAAAAAAGAATGCTTATGGAAAAGAAGGTGGGTCACCTCAGGAAAGTTCTATATTCTTTCTAACCTTTGTATTTTATCTAATTCATTCATTTAGTGAAGATAAAAAATTTTTATTAAGTGTTATGGAATAAATACCATGCTGGGCACTAAGAACAGAAAGGAATGGGGCTAGGTACAGAGGAGGCTGGGGCAGATACACGGATTACTTATTTAAATCCATCTTCTTCCTTGGCAGAACCCTAATTTTGTCTGAGATGGCAATGTGCCCAGTTCAATACTTATTTTTAGGCAAGTAAAATGAGTGCAGGACATTAAAATGTAAACCCAAGTCCAACTGTGGGGGGGGAGGTTCTAGAAAAACTTTTGTTCCCCTGTTAAAAGGTGAGAGATATGGCTGGCAACTTCCCTTACTTCTTCCTGCCCTGAGCTTGCAGGTGATAGGTGGGACTGTAGTAGTCATTTGGCCCCTTAAAAGACAAGGCTGAGAGAATTAGTAATAATGGCTTAACATGTTAGGGCTGATGAACCTACTGCAACTGTCCACCTCAGGTCTTGTTATGCAAGAAATATTAATCCCTATTTGTTTAGTTTAATATTGTATTTCCTTGAGCCAAACACATTTTTAATTTCTACAGAGACAAATAAGTAACGGCTAAGTGTTGTGGAGATATGGGGGTAGAAGGCGGTGCCACAGACTCCAAGGAGAGGGCTGGGCAGAGAAGGGAGTGGTGGAGAGAAATGCAGGAGATGCCATGTGAGAGGAAGATGGATTCAGCAGTGAAGTGGTCCCTGGTGATTTGTAAGAGTGGTGTCCATGGAATGGTAGTGGAGAAAGAGAGGCTGTGGAAGGATGAAGACTAACTGGGAAGTGAAGGAAGAGGCTGGTAACTTAGACCAGGGGTTAGCAAACTGTGGCCCCCTGAATATCTCCACCCTGCCACCTGTTTTTGCAAATGTCTTACAGGGACCCAGTTATGCCCATGCATTTCAGTTCTGCCCATGGCTGCTTTCAGTGCTACCATAGCAGAGATGACTGGCTGAGGCAGAATACAGGCCCAGAACCTAAACTATTTACTCTCTGGTCCTTAAAAAAAAAAAAAAAAAGTGTGCAGACCCCTGATTTAGACCATTTTTCCACATGCTTGGCTGTGCAAACAAAGGCACAAATGGCCGAGTCGCTAGAGGAAGACACAAGGTTACAGGTTTTGTTTTGAATTTTAAACAGAGGGGAGACCCTCTAGGATAGCTGCCAGTATAGCGGGAAGAAGTGAGGCACTGGACAGGGAGGGTCTATGCTGTGGAGAGCACAGAAGGGCTCCCGGAGCAGAGCAGGAGCACGAGGGGAGGGCTCCCTGGTGACAAGGTGTCACAGGCTGTGCCCTCCCACCATGGAGGCTTCCAAGAGATTCATAGTAGGGCATGTGAGGGACAGATCTGCAAGAAGGTTCAGAACCCCCTCTCTGTAGACTGTAGAAAAAGTGAGCCTACAAAGAGAGGAGATATTCTGCCAAATCACTTGGTCTCTGTAGGCCATAGTTTCACCATCAGTAAATTGAATTTTTATCTGGGGATTGGAAAGTCTAACCAATCAAGAATTGTAAAGCACTTGGCAACTATGAAATGTCACTGAAATACTTAATAATAGAACTCTCCCCACACCAGGATGCTGTGAGTATGAGGCAGATGCTTTCATCGTGCCTGAAAGATGAAAAGCTCAGTACAGACATTAGGTCTTACTAACTACCATCATCACAAAAGGCAGGAAGCAGACACGGTATACAGGAATCATACAACTGCACAAACCAGGCGGACTGAAAGTGCTTTTTAAGGAACAAAAATGGGTGAAATACATTAAAATGGAAAGAAGTGGTTCTCTTATTCCTCTAACCTGAGGAGACTGCAGCAGGTATATGGTCATTTAAGTTTTAGTTTTCAGCCTTTTCTTCCTGGGTTTTCACCAAAGAATCACAAAATATTAGAACTGGATGAGTCCCTTCAATAACACTTTCAAACCACTTCTTTTACAGATGGTGAACCTGAGACCCAGAGAAGGTGTATTATCTAGCCAAGGGCCTAGAGCTGCTGGAAGACTTCCTACTCCATCCAGGCTGTTCTCCCCACATCAGTGCCTCCACAGCCTTACTATTGTATCTTATCTCAGTGGGCTTCCCTGAGGGCTGCATCTGCCCAAAGGGGCAGGGCGGCAGCAGTGGGCCTCTTCTTGGAGGGCCCATGTCACCCTGGTGTACTGACACAGCTATGGGCAGCAGGTGTACCGCATGGCAACTGGGCCCTGGCTGGGGTGTCTCCAAGCAGATAAGTCTTTAGGATTAGTTCTCTAGAGAAGTGGGCATCATCAGCCCCTGGGGACCCTCCTGCTCCTCTGGTATAGGCACTTTCCGGGGCAGGCACAGGTCAGGGAGGCCTGCCAAGCCTGCTCCTGTGGAAACATGCTCTTCAGTAACCACCAGGATAAATAATAAGTGGGTTAAAGGAGTTTCAGACAGGCTCAAAGCTTCTGCCCTCTGCTGCTTCAATGACAAAAGTAGGTACCAACAAATAACACATCAAGTATTACCTCTATTTTGAATGAAAAACTTACTGCATTTCTAGAGATGTCTCCTCAGGCAAGGGAAACAAAAGCAAAAATAAACTATCGAGACTATGCCAACATAAAAATTTTTGCACAGCAAAAGAAAACGTCAACAAAACGAAAGGCAACCTACTGAATGGGAGAATATATTCACAAATGGTATATCAAATATGGGGTTAATATCTAAAATGTATAAAGTACTTACACAACACCAAAAACTCCCAAATAATCCAATTAAAAAATGGGCAAAGAACCTGAATAGACATTTTTCCAAAGAAGACACAGATGGCCAAGAGACACATGAAAAGATGCTCAACATCACTTATCATCAGAGGAATGCAAATCAAAACCGTGATGAGATCTCACCTGCACACCTGTCAGGATGGCTAGAATCAAAAAGACAAGAAACAAGTATTGGTGAGGATGTGGAGAAAAAGGAAACCTCGGTGCACTGTAGGTAGGAATGTAAATTGATGCAGCCACTGTGGAAAACAGTATGGAGATTTCTCAAAAAATTAAAAATAGAACTACCTTATGATCCAGTAATTCCAGAACTGGGTATCCTCCCCCCTCCACCAAAATGAAAACACTATTTCAAAAAGATACAGGTATACCTATATTTGTTGCAGCATTATTTACAATAGCCAAAATATGGAAGCCAGGATGAATAAAGAAAATATATATGTATAATGGAATACTACCCTGCCATAAAAAAGAATAAAAAGAGGATGCAATCTTGCCATCTGTGAAAATATGCATGGACCTAGAGGGTATTATACTAAGTGAAATAAGTCAGAGAAAGATAAAATACATCTTTACACTTATACGGGGAATCTAAAAAACAAAACAAACAAGCAAAGAAAAAGTAGAAACAGACCCATAAATGCAAAGATCAAACTGATGATTGCTGGATGGGGGGCAGAGGATGGGCAAAAGTGGTTAAGGGGAAGGGGAGGTACAGGCTTCTAGTATGGAATGAATAAGTCACAGGGATAAAAGGCACAGCATAGGGAATACCGTCAACAGTACTGTAATAGCCCTGTATGGTGAGAGATGGTAGCTACACGTGTGGTGAGCATAGCATAGTGTATAAACTTGTCAAATCACTATGTTGTACACCTGAAACTAATGTACACTGTGTGTCAACTATGCTTCAATAAAACAAAAAATAGTAAGAAAAATTACAAAAACCTTTTCTTAAGGGTTATGAATCCCTTTCAAAATTGGAAGAAATAACTCTGCAGAAAAAGGTACATATTAGTAAATTTGACATACATTTCAGGAAGTCCACGAACCACTTCCAATTATGGATTCTTTGGGGGTCCCTAGACCACACTACTCCCTGGTCACCCTCCATCCACCCACACAACTAAAAGTATACTAACTGTGATTGTCTCTATGTGGTAAAGTCCTAGAAGACTTTTCATTTTTTAATTCTTTTTGTGTTTTCCACATTTTCTGTAGTGACCATGTTTTGTCCAGCATAATCAGAAGTGTTAGATAAAAACTGAGTCTTAAAACAAAAGTACACACCCCAAACTCCTTCTACTGTCTTTGTCCATACATTAGCTTTTTAGTATCCCACAGGCCTCCAAAAAGCTCAACCAAGGAACCATACAAGCAAATTTCTATTACTGACCCTAATAATGTTTGTACTCTCAAGTAAAGGACTCAATGGAAAATTTCAAATCAATATATCTTATTATTCTGGGTGCTTTCACAGAAATTCCCCCAACTGAGTATTTCTGAAGAAAATGTTCCATTGATGGTCTCAGCTAAAAATCTCTTTCTCTCACTTTACTTCTTTCAGATCTCCAATGGCGATTTATCTAGCTCTATAACTACTTTCCCCTAAATGTCAGTCTAAACTGAAGAGAACCTGATAAAGATGCATTGTCCAGGAGGCAGATTAGATCTGAATGAGATCAGAGACAGACTCTAGCCCTAAAAAGCAGCCATGGAAGGCATGCTCCAAATGAATAAACTACAGTATAAGTTCAACTAGGACAAATGAATAAAGTCATCTTCGAGAGTCCTGGGGGAATATCTGTTGTCAGACACAAGGAAGAATATGCCTCAGAAATTACTTCATTAAATAAGTGACATAATATGACATAGTCTTAATGGTGTTCCACCCAGGGCAAGGCATTCCTACCCTCTCATCCTCCCATCCAGGTCCATGAACTCAGGTTTCTAAGCCAGGAATCTCTTCCTCTTAGGCAGACAGGAAAATACCAAGATCTCGCTCTCACGAAAATACCCTGAAGCAGTTCTCCCTAAAGGGCTGATTTAAGCTTTCTAAGGATCAGAGGGCTGTAACAATGTCAACAAGGCCAGGTTGGCGCAGCTGCTCCGGAAGCAGGCTCTGTCCAATCAGCCAGTAAGAATGCAAAAGATATACGCTGTTCCAGAATTCTCTTTTCTATTATGAACTGTGAGTGGAAATGGGGGTGGGAGCTAAGTGAGCCCCTGAGAAGTCGGAGTGCTGGCTGAGCTGAGGTCCAGGAGAGAAACCTTAACTACCAATTACTGAGCTGCCAGAGAAGGTCCCGCTAGCTCAGCCCAAGGGAGGGTGAGCCCTGATGGCAGGGACTGAACATGCACACATACTGTGGAATGCTTGGCTGACCAGGGCAAGGCTGCCACAGTGCTGCCCTCCTTTACGAGGGCAGTCTGGCAGAGCAGACATGGCACATGCTTAGAGGCAGGTAACTCTGAGCTCGAACTTAGGCTCCGCCACTTGGTAGCTATGTGAACCAGGACAAATTCTTTTACCTCCCTGGGGTTCAGTTTCTTCATCTATAACATGGAGATATCAATACCTACCTTGTAGGGTTATTATGAGGATTAACGAAAATAAAATTAAATGACATGTGTTAATAGGCACTCATTAAAAGGCACGGTAATTTTTTGCCCCCTAGTCAAAGCCATCTGCTACTCCTCAGACACAGTGATTTTTCTAAAGCAGAAATCTGACCTTCATAGTTCCCTACTTAAAACATTTCAATGGCTCTCCTTTGCTCTCATAATAAAAAGCAAACTCCTCCTTTGAGTGGAAAGGAGAGACCAAAGTGATAGTATGAAGGTAAGAAACATAAAAGCAGTAAAAAGGGATTTTGCTATTAAAAAATCAGTCAAAGGACTCACAAAAAGGATATAAAATAACATACACCAAAAATGTGGGGAAGAGAGGAGAAAAGAATGGGTTCAAACTTAAATGATCATCAACTTCAAACATACTGCTATATTCAGGAGAGGTTATATGCAAACCTAATGGCATATAAAAAATTTATATTAAAAAACCACTGATAAATATGTAAATAATAAAGACAAAGAAATCCAAATATAGCATTAAAGAAAATGAGCAAAACATCAAAGACAGACAAGAGAGGATCAGAGAAAATCTTCAAAAACAAACACAAGTAATAAAATAGCAATAAATATATATCTGTCAATAATTACTTTGAATGTAAATGGACTAAATGCTCCCATCAAAAGATAAAGTGTGACATAGTGGATAAACAACCAAGACCCATCTATATGCTGTCTACAAGAGACTCATTTTATTTTTTTTTAAGATTTTATTTATTTTTGTGAGAGAGCGAGCACATGCACATTCACAGTGGGGAGGGGCAGAGGGAGAAGCAGACTTCCTGCTGAGCAGGGAGCCTGATTGCAGGGCTCGACCCCAGGACCCTGGGACGATAACCTGAGCCAAAGGCAGACACTTAACCAACTGAGCCATCTAGGGCTTGACCCCAGGACCCTGGGATGATAACCTGAGCCAAAGGCAGACACTTAACCAACTGAGCCATCTAGGGCCTGACCCCAGGACCCTGGGATGATAACCTGAGCCAAAGGCAGACACTTAACCAACAGAGCCATCTAGGCACCCCACACAAGAGACATAAAGACACATGCAGATTGAGAGTGAGGGGATGGAGAAACATCTATCATAGAAATGGATGTCAAAAAAAGCAGGAAAAGCAATACTTATATTGGACAAAATTTATTTTTTAATTTTTTTTTTAAAGATTTTATTTATTTATTTGACAGAGACACAACGAGAGAGGGAACACAAACTGGGGGAGTGTGAGAGGGAGACGCAGGCTTCCCGATGAGCAGGGAGCCTGATATGGGGCTCGATCCCAGGACCCTGAGATCATGACCTGAGCCGAAGGCAGACGCTTAACGACTGAGCCACCCAGGCGCCCTGGACAAAACTGACTTTAAAACAAAGACTGTAACAAGAAATAAAGAATGATATTATACAACAATAAAGGTGACATTCCAACAAGATATAACAATTATAAATATTTATGCACCCAATATAGGAACACTCAAACACGTAAAACATTAACAAACATAAAGTAACCAATTGATAATAATATAATAATAGTAGGGGACTTTAACACCTTACTTACATCAATGGACAGATCATCTAAACAGAAAATCAACAAGGCAACAGTGGCTTTGAATGACACACTGGAACAGATGGATTTAACAGATATATTCAGAACATTCCATTCTAAAACAGCAGAATACACATTCTTTTCAAGTGCACACAGAACATTCTCCAGAACAGATCACATATTAGCCCCCAAAACAAACCTCAGCAAATTCAAGAAGATCAAAATCTTCACGTGGGTGGCTCAGTCAATTAAGTGTCTACCTTCGGCTTAGGTCATGATCTCAGGGTCCTGAGATTGAGCCCTGCGGGGTGGGCTCCCTCTCTTCTAGCCCTCCCCACCCCTGCTTGTGCTCACTTTCTCTCTCTCTCCTCTCTCAAATAAATATTAAAAAAAAAAAAGATCGAAATCATACCATGCATATCTTCTGACCACAATGCTATGAAACTAGAAGTCAACCACAAGAAAAAATCTGGAAGGACCACACATACATGGAGGTTAAATAACATGCTATTAAACAATGAATGGGTCAACCAGGAAATCAAACAAGAAATAAAAAAGTACATGGAAACAAATGAAAATGAAAATACGATGGTCCAGAATCTCTGGGATACAGCAAAAGTGGTTCTAAGTGGGAAGTTTATAGCCAAACAGGTCTACCTCAAGAAGCAAGAAAAATCTCAAATAAACAACCTAACCTTACACCTAAAGGAGCTAGGAAAAAAACAACAAACAAAGCCTAAAAGCAGAAGGAAGGAAATAATAAAGCCTAGAGCAGAAATAAATGACATAGACACTAAAAAAATAAAGCAGATCAATAAAACCAGGAGCTGATTCTTTGAAAAAAAATCAATAAAATGACAAGCCTCTGGCCAGACTTATCAGGTAAAAAAGAAAAAGAACTCAAATAAATAAAAAATGATAGAGAAGAAATAACAACACTACAGAAATACAATCATAAGAGAATATTATGAAAACCTATATGCCAACAAATTGGACAACCTAGAAGAAATGGATACATTCCTAGAACATATAAACTCCTAAAACTGAAACAGGAAGAAATAGAAAATCTGAACAGACCAATAAAGAGCAAAGAAACTGAATGCTAAAAACAGTCCCAAAAATCAGAAGTCCAGGACCAGAGGGTTTCACAGGTGAATTCTACCAAACATTTAAAGAGTTAATACTTATTCTTCTCAAACAATAGAAAAGGAAGGAAAACTTCCAAATTCATTCCTTAAGGCCAGCAGTACCCTGATACCAAAACCAGATAAAGACATCACTAAAAAACAGACATACAGGCCAATATCCCTGATGAACATAGACGCAAAAATCCTCAACAAAATACTAGCAAATCCAACAATACATTAAAAAAATCCCACGATCAAGTGGGATTTATTCCTGGGCTAAAAGGGTGGTTTAATATTCTCAAATCAATCAATGTGATACATCACATTAATAACAGAAAGGATAAGAACCATATGATTATTTCAATAGATGCAGATAAAGCTTCTGACATAGTACAACAACATCCATTCATGATAAAAATCCTCAACAAAGTAGGTTTAGAGAGTATATACCTCCACATAATAAAGGCTATATATGAAAAACTCACGGCTAACATGATTCTTAATGGGGAAAAAACAGAGCTTTCCCCTAAGGTCAGCAACAAGACAAGGATGTCCACTCTCACCACTTTTATTCAACACAGTACTGGAAGTCCTAGCCTCAGCGATCAGATAGCGAAAGGAAACAAAAGGCATCCAAATCGGTAAGGAAAAAGTCAAACTTGCACTATTTGCAGGTAACAGGATACTTCAAATAAAAAACCTAAAAGACTCCCCAAAAAACTTCTAGAACTGATAAATGAAATCAGTAATGTCACAGAATACAAAATCAATGTAGAGAATTCTGCTGCATTTCTAAACACCAATAATGAAGCAGTAGAAAGAGAAATTAAGAAAACAATCCTGTTTCCAATTGCACCAAAAATAGTAAGATACCTAGGAATAAACCTAGCCTTAAAAACCAGTACACTGAAAACTATAACACTGATGAAAGAAGGGTGCCTGGGTGGCTTGGTCGGTTGAGCATCTGTCTCTTGATTTCAGCCCCAGGCATGATCTCAGGGTCTTGGTATTAAGCCCCGAGTAGGACTCTGTGCCCAGCAGGGAGTTGGCTTGAGGATTCTCCCTCTCCCGCTGCCGCTCCCCCTGCTCACAGGCTCTCACTCTCTCTCTCTCTTTAAAAAAAAAAAACAAAAACAAAAACACTGATGAAAGAAATTGAAGACAACCAAAAAAATGGAAAAACATTCCATGCTCATGGATTGGAGGAACAAATATTGTTAAAAATATCCATACTACCCAAAGCAATCTACACATTTAATGCAATCCTGATCAAAATACCAACAGCATTTTTCACAGAACTGGAACAAACAATTTGTACAGTACCACAAAAGACCCCAAATGACCAAAGCAGTTTTGAAAAAGAAAAGCAAAGGTGGAGGCATCACAATTCTGGACTTTAAGCTGTAGTAATCAAAAACAGTATGGTACTGGCACACAAAAAGACACAGAGATCAATAGAACAGGATAGAAAACCCAGAAATAAACCCACAACTATAAGGTCAATCTTTGACAAAACAGGATATAACATCCAATGCGAAAAAGATAGTCTCTTCAACAAATGGTGTTGGGAAAACTGGACAGCGACATGCAAAAGAAAAAAACTGGACCACTTTCTTACACCATACACAAAAATAAATTCAAAATGGACTAAGGACCTAAATGTGAGACCTGAAGCTATAAAAATCCTAGAAAAGAACAGAGGCAGTAACTTCTTTGACATCAGCCAAATCAACTTTCTTCTAGATATGTCTCCTGAGGCAAGGGAAATAAAAGCAAAAATAAACTTTTGGGACTACATAAAAATAAAAAACTTCTGCACAGCAAAGGAAACAACAAAACTAAAAGCCAACCTACAGAATGGGAGAAAGTATTTGCAAATGACATATCTAATAAAGGATTAGTATCCCAAATATAGAAAGCATTTATCAAACTCAACACCCCAAAATCAAATAATACAATTATAAAATGGGCAGAAGACATTTCTCCAAAGAAAACATACAGGTGGCCAACAGACACGTGAAAAGATGCTCATCATCACTTATCATCAGGGAAATGCAAATCAAAACTACAATGAGATATCCTCACACCTGTCAGAATGGCTAAAATCAGCAACACAGAAACAACAGGTGGTATTGTTTGGTGAGGATATGGAGAAAAAGGAACCCCCTTGCACTGTTGGTGGGAATGTAAACCAGTGCAGCCACTGTGGAAAACAGTACGGAGGTTCCTCAAAAAGATAAAAATAGAACTAGCCTACAATCCAGCAATCGCACTATTGGGTATCTACACAAAGAATACAAAAACAGTGATTCAAAGGGATACATGCACCCCCTCATTTATATAACAGCATTATTTACAATAGCCAAGATACGGAAGCAGCCCAAGTTTCCATCTATAGATGAATGGATAAACAAGATGTGGCATATATATGTATTTATACAATGGAATATTACTCAGCCATAGAAAAGAATGAAATCTTCCCATTTCCAAGGACATGGATGGGGTTAGAGTGTATTATGCTAAGTGAAGTAAGTCAGAGAAAGACAAATACCATACGATTTCATTCATATGTGGAATTTAAGAAACAAAACAAATGATCAAAGGGGGAAGAAAAGATAGAGACAAATCAAGAAACAGACCCTTAATTATAGAGAAAAAACTGATGGTTACCAGAGGGGAAGGGGGGAGGGGTGGGTTAAATAGGTGATGGGGATTAAGGAGTGCACTTGTGATGAGCACAGGGTAATGTATGAAAGTGTTAAATTACTATATTGTACACTTGAAACTAACATAACACTGTATGTTAACTAATTGGAATTAAACTAAAAGCTTAGGGGCACCTGGGTGGCTCAGTCAGTTAAGTGTCCAACTCTTGATCCCGGCTCAAGTCATGAACTCAGGGGTGTGAGATCAAGCCCCACATACTTAAGATTCTCTCTCCCTCTGCCTACCCACTCCAAAAAAAAAAAAAAAAAAGAGCAAACGCCTGACCATCTAAGAAGCCTACATGTGCTGATCCTTGCCAACCTCTCTCTCGCTCTCCTGTGCACCAGCCACAGGGACCTGCTTTATGCTCTTGGAAAATTTAATCTTTCCCATTTCAAAGCCTTCACACAGGTTGAAAGCCCCTTCTTCCCAGATCCCAACTATCTGGTTAACAAGTTCTCCTAACTTCTTTGGGAAAAACCTTTCTTAACCTCCAGACTAGGTCAAGCCTCCTGACAATGCTCCATTTGCCTCTCTCTCTCACAGTGCTAAATCTGCTTGGTAATTATACTCATAAAGATCTACACTATATCTTAGACAGTAATGTAACATTAAGAGGTAAGGAACTGTTTTTTGATTACCACTGAATCCCCAGGAATCAACACCAAGCACAATGCCTGGTTCCATTTTAGGAGCTTACAACTTGTACTGAATAAATACAATTTCAGAGGAGGGTTGGGGAAGCAGTAGCTATTAATCTGGTTAGTACTTCTCTGTAACACTTAACCACATTCTGCCCAGCATGCTTATTAATATTTAATTTTTCCTTCCTTGCTGGATTTTTAGCTCTGTTGTATACAACTTTGAATGTTCCACTGCCTCCAAATGATAGTGGAGCTCAGAGGAGATGCTCCAGGCTGGGGAAATGGTACGGAATTGCAGGGAAGTTAAGTGGCCTGAATAGAAAGAGAGAGAAGGGTGAACTCTACCCAGAAGGCAGCTGTGGCCTGAGGTAAGGACATGTTTCCTGCCCTAATTTTTCCTTCTTAGGGCCATTGGAGTTGACCTCTCTTTGTGGGGATGTGAGGATTCAAAAGGGCAACACTTACTTGTTCCCATGAAGAAATCATATGACGTTCAGCAGGTGGTTTCTCTATGATAGTCACCTCTGTCACACCTGGGGAAGACTCTGGAAGAGGAAAAGAGAGTCTGTAGAGTTGCAATGGGCCTGCTCTCACATATTTCAATACTAGAGGCTGACTGTTGATAAGTACCTAGGAATATCAGATTCCTCTGAGCAGCATTTATTACCCGTACTGTGATAAAAACAGGAAGAACTGGTCAGTCCTTCAAAGGCACTCAGTCCCACAACCTAGGACCATGCAATCAACCTGGTAGAAAGGACATCATCAGAACACCCACTACACACAGTCACTGCTCAGTACTTCAGTTGTTGAACAAAAATCAGAGATTCTACATTCCTAGTGATTTCATACCTCAACTTCTCACTTATGACATGGTCAAAAGGAATAAAGAATAGCACCTCAATAAACTTTTACAAGATACAAAACTTGTTTGCTAGTTTTTCTTCTAAATAAAACCCATCTGTACTCTATGAGATCCCAGATTGAGTAGTTTAGGCTAACACTATGAAAAATGGATTCCATCCAGAAATATACTGAAAACAAAATAAATCATATCTCTAAATCTTGAAAGCAGGAAAAGGTCTCCAAATAATCTCTTCGTGGAGCTATGTTCTAGCATTCATTCTGAAGTAAAAAAGAAGCCACCTGACTTGGAATTCAACAGACTTTAATACCTCCTCCTACATTCTCTACTTGTCTGTTTACCCACACTCAGGACCTTGAAATCCTTAATATAAGACACAAAATCTGCTATGGGTTGAATTGTGTCCCTCACAAAAAATATATGTTGAAGTCCTTACTGCCAGTTCCTCAGAATAGGACTTGATTTGGAAATAAGGTCACTGAATATGTAATTAGCTAAGATGAGGTCACAGTGGAGTAGGGCGGACCCCAAATCCAATATGACTGGTATACTTATAAAAAGAATGCTTTGTGAAGAGACAGAAGGAAGAGGGTCACATGAAGATGGAGAAATGGAGTGGTATATCTGAAATACTAGGAATGTTAAAGATTGCTGGCAAACTACCAGAAGTTAGAAAAGAGGCAAGGCAGGTTCTTCCCTTCCAGATTTCAGAATGAGAGTGACACTGCCAAGCCTTTGGTTTCAGGCCTTCAGCCTCTAGGACTGTGAGAATAAATCTGTTGTTCTAAGCCACCTGGTTTGTGGTACATTCTATGGCAGCCCTAGCGAACTAACACAAAGCCTATCCACTTTTCTCTTTGTGATATTGCATAGATTATTCCCATTGTCACCACTGTTTTAGGCCATGGTCACTGCAAGTGTAGATGCAATCAAAGCCACAAACTCTGTGCTCTGATCCATCCTCAGCATACCAGCAGAGGACTTTCTTCATACCTAGGCTTGTTTCCTATCTGATCTATTGGGTTCTCCTTGTAGTCTGGAGGATAAGGCCCTTCTCTGTCTGGTCTTAACTTCTTCCACCCTATAGTCCAAACCCTGTTCCAGGTGTGTCAGTTTTCTCATTGTCTCCACTCCTGTGCCCCCCAGCCCCAAAGCTAAATCTGTACTTATCTTTAATTATGCTGTATCCCTTTCCCATTATACACACCCAAATGTGTCCACCTACCCAAGTCCTACCCACACTTCAAGGCTAAGCTAAAGCTCCACGTCCTCCATGAAACCATTTCAGATGACTCTAGTTCACCATGATCTCTGCTTTTGCCAATATCCAAACCCATCACATGCAGTGTTGGGCCCACATAGGTTTATACTTTTTTTTTTTTTTTAAGATTTTATTTATTTGAGAGAGAGAGAGTGTGTGCAAGTGCACAAGCAGGGGGAGGGGCAGAGGGAGAAGCAGACTCCCCGCTGAGCAGGGAGCCTGATGTGGGGCTCGATCCCAGGACTGTGGGAGCATGACCTGAGCCTAAGGCAGACACTTAACCCAACTGAGCCACCCAGGTGCCTCTCCCCACTCCTTTTTTAAAAAAGATTTTATTTATTTGAGAGGGAGGGAGGGAGAGAGGGGGAGAGAGAGAGAGAGAGAGCATGCACATTTGCCTTTACTTAATTATATTCTATTTTGAACCATATTTTGGTTATTTACTATAAGTAAATACTGTAAACAGGGAATGTATTGAAAAGAATTTTTAAAATCTCTAAGGCTAAGGCAGAGACTTCTAATCTAGTTTAATGTATAAAATGGTTCCTGGACCCAACCACTCCAACATTTTTGTGGGGAGGTTTCCTCATACCAACAAGCAATTCTTGGATATCCCGGTGTTCTACAAGGAGACAGCATCAGATACCATAGGTTATGGGCTCAGTCTGTAAGACTGCCACCCTCCCCACTTCAGACACCAGATACGAGTTCAGGTTTTCACCTGTGCTTCCTGACTGACCTGCTACAGATTGGGGGTTCTCAAGACCCCCTCTCCTTGTACTTCAGACAGCAGTCAAAGCCCAGCTGTCACCTGTACTTCTGACTGACTGGTTATAAATCAGAGGTTCCTAAGACCCCCTCCTCAGGTTCCATTAATTTGCCAGGGTGGCTCACAGAATTCAGAGAAACATTTTACTTACTAGATTACTGGCTTATTATAAAAGAATATAACCTAGGAACAGCCAGATGGCAGAGATACTTAGGACAAGGTATATGGGAAGGGGTGTGGAGTTTCCATGCTCTCTCCAGGAAGGCTATTCTCCCCACATCTCCATGTGTTCACCAACCTGGAAGTTTCTGGGTTTTTATGGAGGCTTCATTACATAGGCACGGTTGATTAAATCATTAGTCGTTGAGGACTGATTCACCCTTCTGACCCTCTTCCTTTCCTAAAGGTCAGGGAATGGGACTAAAAGTACCAACCCTCTAATCATATGATTGGATCCACTGGCAACCAGTCCTCATCCTTAAGTGCTTTCCAAAAGTCACCTCATTAACATAATGAAAGATCTTTACCACTCTCAACACTTGGGAAATTCCAAGGGTTTTGGGAGCTGTAAGCCAGGAACTGTGGACTAAGAAAAAATACACAGTTGACCCTTGAACAACATGGGTTTGAAATGCATGGGTACACTGGAACACCTATTTTTTTCAATAAATACAATACTGTAAATGTATTTTTTCCTTATGATTTTAATAACGTTTTTCTCTATTTTATTATGAGAATACAGGATACATACAACATACAAAATAACGTGTTAATCAACTGTTATCGGTAAGGTTTCTGGTCGGCTGTAGGCTATTAGTTAAATTTCGGGGCAGTTAAAAGTTATATACAGATTCTCTACTGTACTGTTTTGGGGGGGGCTATCAACAGCCCTAATCCTGCTTTGTTCAAGGATCAGCTGTCATCTGAGTGAGCAAATATATATTTCTTATAAATCAGAATATCACAATGTGGTTCACTGATTCTGTAATCATGTTAGTGTCCTTTTTATGCATCATAAAGTTTCCTCCAGGTTATCACAAAGTTCAGATCCTGAGATGCAGCAACAACCCAATATAGGAGGCTAAGAATTCTGGACTCCACATATTCTACTCTTGCTTGAAGCATTCACTAGTTGTGTGACCTTATATGAGTCTTCACGTTCCTTAGCATTCAGAGAGACGACAATATTTATAATAATATTTGCCTTGATAAGGGAAGCAGAAGAAGCAAAGGTAAAGGTGCTCTGGAAAAGCAAAAAGTACCATATACACAATTTTTTTCTCTGCCTTCTTTTTAATGTCCTTTCTAAGACATTGGGAACCATGGTACTACGGTGGAAAAACACCATGAGCTTCAAGCCCTTAGACCTGGGCTAAGTCCTTGCTATGCCCTTGACTAGTTAGGATGGAAGACCCTGTCTGTCCCTTCAAGGGTGGTCCCATTTGGCAATGTACCACCAAAGCTAAGACAGTGAATAATAAATGTTATTATTTACATTTTATAGCAAGGACATTGAGGCTAAGAGGCTAGGACACTCCAAGTAGCTAGGCTTACTCCAAGTATGGGTCTAGTTAAGAGTTTATGTGCAAGTCTTCGTGTCCCCCTCAGCAAAGCCCTTTAGCAATTATCCTATGCAAATACAGAGCTTAGCTTCAATCAGTCTTAGCATCCTATTATTCCAACTTTTGTAGGACAGAACAACACAGAATTCTTTGTTAACAATCCAGCTGGTTGCATAATGATGACATCTGACTATACCCACAGGGCAGTCTAGTGTCTAGCTTTGCTGGAGGCCACACACCTAATATAAGTACCTGACATGAACCTTTTGATTGCCAACCCTTCCATTTCAAATACATCCATCTTAAATAAACAAATTGCCAGCTGTTTATGACACAGCTACTAGCTAAACAACTGGGAACCAGGGCACCCCACCTGTGAAGTTCCCCTTTTTAAAAGCCCTGGGTAACCAGGGGAACTGATGGCTTGACTGACCCTGCTTTTCCCCTCCCATACCTGAATTTCCACATTTAAGTTTTAAAGATTTTATTTATTTATTTGTGAGAGAGAGAGCACAAGCAGGGGGAGTGGCAGGCAGAGGGAGAAGCAGGCTCCCCGCTGAGCAAGGAGCTCGATGTGGGACTTGATCCCAGGACACTGGGATCAGGACCTGAGCCGAAGGCAGACGTCTTATAAAACTCAACACCCAAAAAACCAGATAATCCAATTATAAAATGGGCAGAAGACATGAAGAGGCATTTCTCCAAAGAAGACATACAGATAGCTAATAGACACATGAAAAGATGCTCATCATCACTTATCATCAGGGAAATGCAAATCAAAATTACAATGAGATATCACCTCACTCCCGTCACAATGGCTAAAATCAAAAACACAAACAACAAGTGTTGATGAGGATGTGAAGAAAAAGGAACCCTCTTGCACTGCTGGTGGGAATGTAAACTGGTGCAGACACTGTGGAAAACAGTGTGGAGGTTTCTCAAAAAATTAAAAATAGAACTACCCTATGATCCAGTAATCACACTACTGGGTATTTACCCAAAGAATACAAAAACACTAATTCAAACGGACACATGCACTCCTATGTTTACTGCAGCATTATTTACAACAGCTAAACTATGGAAGCAGCCCAAGCATCCACTGACTGATGAATGGATAAAGATGTGGTATACATATATAATGGAATATTATTCAACCATTAAAAATGAAATCTGGCCATTTTCAACAACATGGACAGAGCTAGAGAGTACCATGCTAAGTGAAATCAGTCAGAGAAAGACAAATACCATATGATCTCACTCATATGTAGAATTTAGAAACAAATGAGTGAAGGAAAGAAATAAAGACAAACCAAGAAACAGACTCTTAACTATAGAGAAATGATGGTTACCAGAGGGGAGGTGGGTGGGGTAATGGGTGAAATAGAGGATGAGGATTAAAGAATACACTTATCATGATGAAAAAATTAAAATGATTTAAAACAAGAATTGCAAAAAAAAAAAAGAAGAAGAAGACTAAGATGGAGAGAGAGATATTACACAGTTGAACTTTGACTAATGCAGGGGTTAGGGGTTATGAACCAACCCTGATGAAGTTGAAAATCCATGTATAACTTTTGACTCTCCAAAAACTTTACCAATAGCCTACTATGGGAAACCTTACTGATAATAAAACAGTTGATTAACACATATTTTGTATGTTATATGTATTATATACTGTATTATTACAATAAACTAGAAAAAAGAAAATGTTAAGAAAATCATAAGAGAAAATACATTTATACTACTGTACTGTAAAAAATCCATGTATAAATGAACCCACAGTTCAAACCTGTGTTGTTCAAAGGTCAACTGAAATTGATCTTGTTGTATCTCAGGTAGATCTTACACACTATATTTAATAATCTGTTATCAAAATGTAACATTTCCCCACTCCTTGCTCCACTGGGTAGGACACACTTTATCATCATAAAAAAATTTTCCTCAGTTGATTGTTTAGCATTTCATTTCCTGATTTTAGCATTAGTTCTCTATTTGCTCTTGTTCATTTTGTGAAATTGTGCTGTTTAACAAGATGTCTACTTTAATGAAAGACTTTCCAGTCAGTTGAAGCAAAGTCCAGATATTTTAGCAGGCTTGTTGTGAATGGGAGAGAGATGTGAGCTTTCCTTTTTCTTTGCCCTTTTATCATCAATTGCCAAAGGACTCTTCCTTCTTTTTTGCACATTTTCTCCTCTGGAATATATGTCCCTTTAAATTGCACGGCCAACACTTTAAATAGCACCTACTTTGAAGTCACTTTCCTGCAGCCCTGCTCTGATCTACCCAGTTGTTGTTACTGTTGTACTGGGGTTTTAAACTCTCTGTTGCTTCAACTAGCCTCTTTGCTGGCATCATTTCTGGCTCTGCCTTTGCTTGCCACAGAGCCTTCTAGCAGTGAAGGAGTAGGGCAAGGACAGTGCTGGGATTTGTAGTTTTTTTCTCTTTTTACTCATAGTTATTTTGCACTTTTGGCATTCTCTGTATTTTAAGTAGTACTGGGCTTGGTTTTCAATAGAATTGTCATAGTTATGGAGTTATTTCACACATCATTTAGAGAGAAGATTTTGGTGTGGTAATTTGCTTACTACACACCCACCACTGACCTCAGCCACCTTGTTTTTAAAAATCCTCTCTATGTATTTTCAAAACAAAAAACAAATGTGAAAAAATAAAAATATAATTGATTTTTGACTTATTATTAACTTGAAATTATGAGGTTTTGATTAAATTTATAAATAGTATTAGAATGTTTACATGAGGCCAGCTTCACTATAAATTTAACTATCAGAGCTAATTCCTTAGGTAGGTTTTGCCTTGTGTTACCAGTTTGCCAGATATCTGAAATGCTTAAAAATAGAATATATTAAATGTATAAATGAAATTTAAAATATTTACAGTTATTTATTTAGGTCTTTAAATTGAACTGTCAGCTTAAGGGAAATTTGGTTGGCCACTCTTGAGTAGATTAAACATTAATCAAAAGAAATATCTTTTTTAATGAGGAGATAGGATATAGTTGGTCTTGATGATTAGATCTCTCCTTGCCCAACCCTATAACTTCATTTCTAAAGCTTATAATTTCTCCCAAACATATAATGGTGTTTCATCCTCATTTACTGCAGCATTTACTGTAGACACTGGGGAATACTAAGGGATAACAAGACAAAGTTCCTAAACTCATGGACTTCTATTACAGAAGAGACAGGCAAATTAAAAAAAAGCAACCAAATAAGTAATTCCAAGTAGTGATAAAGCTATAAGGATTAAAAAACATATAAAGGATAAGGGAAGATAATGATAGAGAAGGGTGTTACTAGAAGTATAGTCAGGTAAGGCTTCTCTGAGGTAATGATATTTAATCAGAGATTTGAATGAAGTGAGGGAAAGATAACTCCACATTTCCCCCCCCCCCCCCCAGTCTAGGAAGGGCCTTGAAGCAGGAACAAGCTTGGTGAGTTTATGGTACAAGGAGGCCACTGTGGCCAAAAAAAGGGTAAAAATAGGTCAGAAAGACAGATGAGGGCAGATCATAGGACTTAAGGGTCACGGTACAGAATTTGGATTTTATTATAAATGTGACAGGAAGGCATCAAAGCATGCCACCCAGCCTACTTAGGCTACTTTTTTTCTTCCTTGGTTATCTGGCTAACTTCAATTTGTCTTTCAAAATCTAGCATCACCTCCTGTAGGACATATACCTTAACTCCCTGACTCCCCAGAGAAGGTCAATCACTTCCTCCTGTGTGCTATTTCAGAGCTATAATACAGGACTACTGGTCGCCTTTCGTTCGCACTTCTGGAGGGACCTAGGCTGTTGATTTTTTCACAGAACTGTGTTTTGGTTCCCCACCCCATCTCTGCAGCCCCCGAGTGTGACACAGCAGCAGCAACAGTGCTAAGTAAAGGTTCAGTAAAGGAAAAGCCCATTCAGTGGCGCAAGCCTCGACTCCTTCCAACCACTTAGGGTGCGGTACCCAGAGGCGCGTGAGAACTGTTGCCCTAGGAGGCTACGTGCAGCGTTCCCCTGCTCTCTGCTACCCGAGGAAGGGTTGCGTTTCAAGGATATTCCACTGGCCAAGAATGCCTCTCGGGAAACCCAATGTCCCCACTGTCAGGTGCCTGCTGTCTCCCTTTTGCTCACCTTTGCGTCTTTCCTGGGGCCTGGGGTGGGACTGGGGGGGGGGGGAACTTTGGGCTTCCCAGCTCTGCGTTCGAACACTCCCCGCAAACGCTCCCCGGCCTAGTCACGCACCCGGCTGCCCTCTACTTCTGAACAACGGAAGTCACCGCAGCGATGCCCCATCTTGCTTCTAGTGTACATCCCCTCATTCCGCCGTCGCCTCGCACGGCTCCCCACGCCCCTCACCTAGGATGCGGGTGATCCCCAGGGTCAGCTTCTCCAGGTGCGGCTTGCTGCAGCCCGGGGGCGGCGTCTCCTCCATGGCTCGTGTCCCCGCTCCGCGCGCGGCGGGGGCAGCGGCGGGGACGGAGCGGGAGAGCGGGGCGGGTGGGAGGGCAGAATGCCGCCCCAGAGGCTCGGCCATCAATTTCACGGCATGCCGGGAGTTGTAGTGCTTGGCGCCTGAGAGCGCTGGGGGGCGGAGATGGAAGGCCCAGGCTGCTCTGGGAGTAGTAGTTCCGCGGCACACTTGTTCCCGTTGCCTCGGCGGTCGCTCCACACCACGAAGCCGAGACACAGCGACTCCTCCACCGGGACCCTACCGCCCCGCCGGGGCCGGCCGCGCAAGCGGGGGCGGGCCTCTGCGCGGTGCGGCCAATGGGGACTGGGCCTGAAGGCCGGGGCGGGGCGGCCGCGGCGCGACGCCCGGAGTGGCGGTTGTTTCAAGATGGCGGACGTGGCGAGCCCCTCCCGCCGGGGCGCGGCGGCGTTCTGGAGCCGGGACTGTATCCTTTGCCCGCCTGGCAGGGGGCGCCGGCGCCCTCCCGGGTGCGGCGACCGGCGAGCGGTCGCGTGGGACTCTGAGTGGTGGGGCGAAGCTCGATGCTGTCCCCGGGGGCGGGGCCGTCCTTTCCGGCCGCCGTGTAGGTGCCGGGCTTTCCCCTGGCTGGGGTGTTAGGTAGCAGAGAGCCTGATACTGTCACCGGGCTGGAGCACTAGGTGTGGGGAGTCAGCACTGCTGTTTCCCAGCCCTCCTTGGCGGTGAGCTTTGTAAAGATGGCCTAGAATCGTGGCCCTGCAGGGGGCTGGGAGGGTCCCTCTGACCGTGGTGACCTCGGGCCGGCTGACTGCGCCTCTGCGGAGGGAATGGTGTTGGCTGGTCAGAGAGCCTTTTTGTCTTGGTTTGGGACTGTCCTTGGTCTGCGTTGTTGGGAGCAAGTCAGGCCCTTTTCTATCTTCGAAGGCCTATCAGTGATGATTTACTTTCACGCTGGGATTTTCGGAGAGGTGTGGGGCGGAACGGGGTCTGGTGATGCTGGTTACAGAATAAAAAGCGTTACAAATCATTGCTGCTGGAAGTAGTGTTGATTTACAAGCGGGTTTTGGGTCACCACTGGCAGGATTGAAGTTCTTGGGTTGTTTTGGGGGTAGAGAAGCTGTGGGGCTTTTACCGTTGTGGTGGTGTTGCCAGTTCAATAACTGTGTTGAGAAGTGTGACAGAACTGGTTCGTTCTTTGGTTTAGGTTGACTGTCCCAGCCTGATCTTTTCCTGGTAAGTTACATCACTTTCCTTAGAGGAGTGTTACAGGAAAGGAGAGCAATCCGTGTATTGGGTGGCTACAGACCAAGTCTTTTTGTCTTTTTGCTAGGATTCCTGATAGCATTATTTGAGGCATTGCTGTTAACTTTGGCAGAATCATTCTCTGCACGTTCTACTTAGCTCCCAGTGAAACTTACTAAATTGTATTATCAGTTTTCCTTATTGAGTTACAGTACTAAGATTACAGTGTCATGTGGAGGGAGGGATATTTTTGCATTCCTTGCTGCTCAATGTTTAGTGTTAGGCACTTTCTAAACATAATTACCGTTTATCTCTGATAGGTGGGTGACAATCAAGTAAAATCATGCACATACACTGTGGATGAAAGCACACTAATGCACTGTGCACATTAAATATTTCTTTCCTTATATATCAGGAAGGAGGTAAAGAGAATATGTGCACTGGGAACTGGGCTGAATTAGAAAGTCAGGAAATTGGGATGAGTCTTCTCATAAAACCCTGTGCTTGCAGTGGTAGAATTTTGTGATAAAGGAGATATTTGAAGGTTATCAGCTTATAAAGTGCTTTGTTAGTGTAATCATTTTCATAACCACTTATGTGGTTTTAGTTATTATTCCTTAACTTTATCTATGACCTGTGGAATTGTTCTGATAGGTATAAATGGTGTGTGGGGGGGCCAGTGTATTGCTGTGGCACTGCTTAATGGGTAAATAAACTGAACCTCTGCTCTTGGTCGAAGCAGCCCTGTATGCTCACTTATTCATATGGTCATATTATTCCTTATTTCACATAGAAGTCCTACATCCTCCCTTTTCTCTTACATTCTCCCTTACTTTGAAAATTAATGTGAAATACTGATCTTCCCATTAAAAGTGAGGAGTTGAAATTATATGGGGGAAATGGTCGTGATTACATTGATAGAAATTCCAATTTGAAATGAATGGCAAAGTTACTAGTATTACCCATTTCCCCCACTTATTCCACATAATGACCAGTTATCATCCAGCCTCACATATTTTCATTTTAAATGTCCGTAGGACACAAAAGCAATGAGATGTAAATTTGCTATAAATCTTTGCTAAAAAGCATAAGGATAGTTATGAATCATTGGGTTTAATCATGTGTCTTTGGATCTGGATCTCTTTTTCTGTTACACGGATGACTTCCTAGACCACCCCATAGCCTTTATATAGAACTTTCAATAGTAAAAGACCAAAAAGTATGTATGTATAATCAGGTACTCCTTTCACACTATTGAAAGACAGATTTTCAGTGCTTTGCCTAAACAATTAGAGAAGTGTGATTGAGATATTTCCCAGTCCTAGATGTTTCTGTCATGTGAGGACAAATCATTTGTGACTAAACGTCATCTTTTTACTGTTGTCTTTATGAGTTATGCATCTCCTGCACGGTATGATTCAGCAGTGCGGTTTTGCACAAGGTATGTTTTTATACCTTATGTGTAAACAAATGAGTATGCCATGTTGTCATTTTATGGATTAAATCTGCAAGTAAAATATGCCCCTTCAGCCATAAACTGCTTTCCTCCTTCATTATAGCTCCTGGTAATATCAAAAGAAATTAGTGTTTCTGCAGTATCTATATTTGATTGGTAAATACACCCCAGTATGTTATCATTAACAGTATTTTTAACTTGATATTAACAAATATGAATTATAAGGGGCTTGGTCAAAACATTACAGTAGCTATAATCCATGCCATTGAATATTCAATTAAAAGTAGAATCTTTATGTTGATGTTAAAATAATATACTAGCCAGGAAAGTCACTGGGGTCAGTAATAATTACATATACATGTGTTGCTGGTAAGTGATTGAAACTCAAAAGGTTAGAGTGTGCAGTCCTAAGTTTATTTTCTTCAGTTCTTGGTGATCTGGAATAGATATGCTTCTTCCTCTTCGTTACTTCTACCTTGGGTTTCTAATTACTGCTTTAATTCTGGGGTTTGGAGTTTGGTACCAACATTAAGGATGCTTTATAATTTGCTGTACTTGTCTTAGTAAAGAACTTCCAAAGATACCGAAGTAGAACTGAAGTGGCACAAAGAACCCAATGAGAGGTCCAATATACATTTGGTATATATTATGTCTCTTTGACTTTCCCATAAAATGTGTTTGTATATTTTTTTAAACTTTGTATTTGAAGAAAGTAAGTATTTGGGTTCTTCAGATGATGAAATGAAGATAGATTACAAATGATTAGGAAGGATAGGTTGGATGGAGGCAATTTCAAATATTTTTAGGCTTATTTTTTAAAACTCTTGTTAAGGTCAATTTATTTAGCATTTTTATATTTGAAAAGATACTTAGCATGGATGCAGCTAATGGGTTTTGCTCCCATATTTTGAAATTTTCCTCTATCCTTCAAGGGACTTCTGACTGGTCTAAGAATTAAAATGACATGAGACAGATTAAGAGGAGAAAAATCAAACTTAATTAGGTACATATGGGGAATCCGCGTATGTGTGAGAGATTCCAAAGACAAGCAAAATTGAGTTATGCTTGTCATTCTGAACTAAGGAGAAGGGAGTAGAGGTCTAGGACTTTCAAGGAAAGGAAAGCAATTCATAGGAAGATGAAAAGGAGTAAATGTTTGGTAAGCAAATGTTTTTTGGGCCATATAGAAACAATGGGACATAGAAAGGAATTTTAACAAACAGACTTTGCTAAATTCCTCCCTACCACCTCTTATTTATATTATACTGTAGTTATTTTTGGTGATATCTATCTCTGGGAGCAGGTCCTCTATCCAAATTCTTTTAGGCAGTTAGTGGGAGGTCAAAGTTTCTTCATGAGTCTTTTGGGCCTTGATTGTTTTCAGCTCAAAACAGTTCACATTCCAAAGTGGCACATCTTGGGGTGATGGGTTCTGAACCCCAGCAAGATAAAGAGAGACAACACCAAAGAGTTGCTGGACAGTGCGTCATAGAATTAAATACCACTTTCATTCTTTCATAGATGGTTTACTGTGAGCTGGGCATTTTTTTACTTTAGGAGATAACAAACATTGAACAAAACCAGTGGAAAATCTTCACCCACTTGGTGCTTAAATTTTAGTGAGATGAGGTCATGAATAAGTAAAATAGGTTGTATGTCCAATGATTATTGGTGATATGAATGAAGAAAAAGCAGAAAAAGTGTAGCTATCATGGGGGTCTTTGTGTCTGCTTTTATGCCAGTACCATACTGTTTTGATTACTATAGCTTTGTAATATAGTTTGAAATTAGGAAGTGTGATGCTTTAACCTTATTCTTAAGATTGCCTTGGCTATTTGGGGTCTTTTGTGGTTCCATACAAATTTTAGGTTTGTTTGTTCTATTTCTGTGAAAAATTACATTGGAATTTTTTTTAAAGATTTTATTTATTTATTTATTTATTTATTTGAGAGAGAGAGAGTGCAAGCGAGAGATAGCACAGGGAGGGTGAAGGTCAGAGGGAGAAGCAGACTCCCCGCCGAGCAGGGAGCCTGACACGGGACTGATCCTGGGATTCCGGGATCTTGACCTGAGCCTAAGGCAGACGCGCAACCGACTGAGCCACCCAGATGCCCCTGCATTGGAATTCTGATAGAGTTTGCACTGAATCTGTAGATTGCTTTGATCAGTATAGACATTTAAAAAATATTAATTATTCCAATTTATAAGCATGGACTATCTTTCTATTTGTGTCTTCAGTTTCTTTCATCAGTGTCTTAAAGTTTTCAGTGTATATAGGTCTTTCACCTCCTTGTTTAAATTTATTTCTAGATATTGTATTCTTTTTTGATGCAGTAGTAAATGGGATTGTTTTCTCTCCAGTGGTATGATCTTAGCCTTTCTAAATTTCTCCTTTAAATAGTTCTTCTTGTCTTATATTTCTTCCACTTGGGTGGCTGGATGGCTCAGTTGGTTAAGCCTCAGACTCTTGATTTTGGTTCAGATCTTAATCTCAGGGTTGTGAGATCAAACCACACTTTGGGCTCCACGCTGGGCATGGAGCCTGCTTAAGAGTTTCTCTCCTCCTGCCCCTCTTAAAAAAAAAAAAAGTTAAATTTCCTCCACTTGTTAAATAGTAGGGCTTCTTGGGACATTTCATGAATGCACTACAGAAGAATAAAACCTTTGTGTTTGCATGATTGACTTGCCCTCAAACCGTGTTTGTTCTTCAAAGCTAAAGCTCATTTTGAAATTATTTATTCATGACTAAAATAACTTACCAGTTCTCCAATAATAAACAAACTGGGGCATTTAACTCCTTGTTTACAAAAGGAAAGGAAATGAAAGGAACTTAACAGAATTTATAGGGTAGGGTATCTCACTTGGGAATAAGCATGGATGAAAGTTTTATGGAACAAGGCCTTTCAAAAATTTTATAAAACATATAGTTATAAATATGTAAAAATGAATGTTAAAAGATTACTAATTTTGCTGCATTTATTTCACTTGGGTTCCTTTCTAGTTTTGTTTTTAAAAGCTTATTATAAATTCCCAGGTCAAAAGAAATTAGGAATTAGAAGTACAGAATAGAGGCAGCATTTGGATATTGGATGATCTTTTCTAGTATTTTCCTTCATGTCCTTCTTCATAGTTTCTGATGAAGAACAATCAGTAGTGTATGTTCCAGGTATGATTTTCTGTATTAATTTCATAAGCTTCCTTTGCTTCTTAAATGTTAGGAGAAAATAAAAGAGTAGGACCACTTTGCAGGTATAACTATATGCAGAACAATCCATTGGAAACTAATTTAAAAAAAAAATGTGGTTAGACCTTACTAAGGTTTGAAATACTGCCTTATTTTAGGGGCTGGTCGGGCAAGTGAGCTTTTGATGAATTTGTAAAACGCTTCATTCATCTATTAAAGAGCAAGAGATTCTTATTTTTTTGTATTATGAATAATAGCCTAAATTCAAAGAAGAATGTGAAAACTTCTTGATATAAGGTTTATGTGATGGACTCTTTAAAGCTTACTGGTTATTACTAAATGAGTAGTAAAACTGAGCCATTGAAGGTACCCTAATTATGTGGAAAAAATCAGATTTTAATTTCCCCTCATTAAGATATATATTGTATGTTGTAATTTATTGGTTTTAATATGACTTACGAATTTTCATGTCACCTTTTAAAAATATTTCAATTGAATCTTAAATGTATTCAGAACATAATCTTTCCATGATACGTTATTTACTAAGAGGTTTAAAATGACCCTGTCAGTCCCATAAAGAAGTATATCAGAGAAGAGCTTCATGGGGGGTGAGTTTAAGAGAATAAAGTATAATTTTGATATTTTGTTTGATGGAAATCCTTAGGAATTTCTACAGAAGGAAATACCAAATCAAGACACAAGTTAAGTCCAAAAGCTGACGTTAAACTTAAGACTTCCAGGGTTACTGCCTCTTCAATCTCCATGGAGTCTTTAAAAGGTGCAGGAAATTCAGTAAATGAACAGGTCAGTAATTTCCCTTTTTTTCCCCCTTATTCTCCAATCTTTATAAATGCAGACCAATAAGTGATTTTTCTATGCTGAGCAATTACCGATAAAAACGGGTAGAAGAGTCTTTGAAAGAACGTTAGATAATCTGCAATCTTAAAAGGTACAGAAGAGGGGTGCCTGGGTGGCTCAGTCATTGGGCGTCTTCTGCCTTCGTCTCAGGTCATGATCCCAGGGTCCTGGGATCGAGCCCCGCATTGGGCTCCCTGCTCAGCAGGAGGCCTGCTTTTCCCTCTCCCACTCACCTGCTTGTGTTCACTCTCTTGCTTGTCTCTCTCTCGCTTGTCTCTCTCTCTCAAATAAATAAAACCTTAAAAAAAATAAAAGGTACAGAGGATTCTAGGATGCTTTACATGGTATGAATATATAAAGTATGTAGAATACTCAGAGGTTTTGCTCTAAAATGTCTAGGCTTGCCTTAAGCCTTAGTTAAGAAAAATTTATTACCTTAGTATGTCTCAAAAGACCTACATCCTGGTCCATGTGAAGTTAGTAAATCAAATTGACCACCATTTTTTCTTTTATTAAGTGTGCTTTATGATTTTTGTTCTTGTGAATTTGTTAGATGATGTTGGATAAACCTCTATATATAAGAAAGAAACTTTGTTGGGCGCCTGGGTGGCTCAGTTGGTTGGGCGACTGCCTTCAGCTCAGGTCAGGATCCTGGAGTCCCTGGATCGAGTCCCGCATCGGGCTCCCTGCTCAGCGGGGAGTCTGCTTCTCCCTCTCCCGCTCCCCCCTCTGGTGCTCACTCTCTCTCTCTCTCAAATAAATAAATAAAATCTTTAAAAAAAAAAAAAAAGAAAGAAACTTTGTTAAAATTCCCCTGCATTATTATTATTATTTCCTTCACTTTAAAAATATTATGAAGACTCTTTATAGCCCAGTCATTGATTTCTCCTTCATCTTTGCCTTTGTATTAGTATCTGTACATTCCTTTGCTACATGTCCTTATCTGATAGGTTTATTTTACTTTACTTTTTGTTAAGGTTAAGTCAGGGTTTGGCAATCTATGACCTATAGGCCCAATTTCCTTGCTGCCTGTTTTGTGAATAAAGTTTTATTGGAACACAGCATGCTTATTCTTTTAATATTATTGCTGCTTTTCTATTCTAATGGTAGAGTTGCTACCATAGTGCTATTGGTCCAGAAAGGCAAAGTATTTACTATTGAACCCTTTATAGAAAATGTTTTTCAATGCTGGTTTATGTTCTTGAGGACATTTCCAATATCTAGTTTGTTACTAATTATTATGTTTAGTAGTCCATGGGATTTAACTGTGACTTGCCCAAAAGGCCTACTTTGTTACTTGGATCTCTGTTGTACCCACTTTACACTGGGACGTGAATGGTAGTTGATTTTGCAAGATCTTATCAAAATTGCAAGTGTTTTTTCATAAAATGGCTTGTGCATTTATATTGAACAATGGCCTTCTTTTGGATGAAGTCCATATTTTTTTATGATTCTATTGGCTTATTAACTATAATTCTTTGTTGGGCTATTTCACTGGCTTTGGGAATTACAGTATACGTCTTTAACTTATCACAGCCTATTTTAAGTTATGTTTTCCACTTTACCTATTATTTTGAGGACCTTTCAACAGTCTGTGTCTTGACTTTCGTGATATTGTCATACATTTTACTTCTGTAAGTAAACTCCCAATACATTATTTTTTTTTATTCTTATGTTAATTCCCATACATTACATCATTAGTTCTAGATGAAGTGTTCCATGATTCATTGTTCGTGCACAACACCCAGTGCTCCATGCAGAACGTGCCCTCCTCAATACCCACCACCAGGCCGACCCATCCTCCCACCCCTCTCCCCTCTAGAACCCTCAGTTTGTTTTTCAGAGTCCATCGTCTCTCATGGTTCGTCCACCCCTCCGATTTCCCCCGCTTCATTCCTCCCCTCCCGCTACCTTCTTCTTCTTCTTTAACTCCCAATACATTATTACTTTTGCTTTAATACTGTCCTTTTTTCTCAGATTTACCTATAATGCACATATCATAAAACTTACCCTTTTAAAATGTACAATTATTATTATTTTTTTGTATATTCTCAGAGTTGTGGATCCATCACCACAGTCTAATTCCAGAACATTTTCATCACCCCAGAAAGAAACTCCCTATGCATTAGCAGTCACTTCCCATTTTCTATTCATCTCAGCCCCTAGCAACCACTAATCTACTTTAGTCTCTTTAGATTGGTCTCTTCTGGGCATTTCATGTAAATGGAATCCTATATTATGTGGCCTTTTGTGGCTGGCTTCTTTCACTTAGCATAATGCTTTCAAGGTTTATCTATTTGGTATCATGTATTATTACTTCATTACTTTTTATGGCTGAATATATATTTATCCATTCACCAGTTGAAGGACTTTGGGTTGTTAGGCTTTTTGGCTATATGAATAATGTTGCTATGAACATTCACGTACAAGTTTTTGTGTGGATATATGTTTTCAGTTCTGTTGGGTATTTGCCTAAAAGTAGAATTGCTGGGTCATGTAAATAATTCTGTTTAACCTTTTGATGAACTGCCAAAATGGCTATACCAATTTACATATTACCAGCAATATATGAATGAGGATTCCAGTTTCTCCACATTCTCGCCATCACTTTATAGCCATCCTTTTTATTGTAACCATCCTAGTCAGTATGAAGTGGTATCTCATTGTGGTTTTGATTTGTATTTCCCTAGTGACTAATAATAATTTCTTTATGTGCTTCTTGGCCATTTATATATGTTCTTTATTTTATTTTATTTCAATTTTTTAAAGATTTTATTTATTTATTTATTTGACAGAGAGAGACAAGCGAGAGAGAACACAAGCAGGGGGAGAGGGAGAGGGAGAAGCAGGCTTCCCGCTGAGCAGGGAGCCCAATGCGGGGCTCTATCCCAGGACCCTGGGATGAGGACCTGAGCCGAAGGCAGATGCTTAACGACTGAGCCACCCAGGTGCCCCTACATGTTCTTTAGAGAAATGTCCATTCAGATCCTTTTCAGTTGGGTTATTTGTCTTCTTACTGATGAAGTTAAAAGAGTTCTTTATACATTCCATCTTCAAGTCCCTTTTAAGATATATGATCTGCAAACAGTTTCTCTCATTCTGTGCATTGTCTTTCACTTTCTTAATGGTGTCCTTTGAAGCATGAATGTTTTAATTTTGAAGTCCAGTTTATCAATTTTTTTCAGTTGTTACCTCTGCTTTGCTGTCATATCTAAAAAATCATTGCCTAATTCAAGTTCTTAAAGATTTACACCAATATTTTCTTCTAAGAGTTTTATAGTTTTAGGTATTACATTTAGTCTTTGATCCATTTTGATTTAATATTTGTATGTAGTGACCCAAATTCATTCTGTTGCATGTGGATATCTACTTGTCCTATCATCATTTGTTAAGATTATTCCTTTCCCTTTGATTGTTCTGGCACCCTTGTTGAAAATCCCTTAACCATGTAAATGTAAGTGTTTATTTGTGGACTCTCAATTCTATTCCATTGATTAACATTTCTGTTTTTATGCCAATACCAAGCTAATTACCATTTGGAATTATTTTTTGGAATCAGGAAATGTTAAGTCCTCCAAGTTTGATTTTCTTTTTTTAAGATTTTGGCTATTCTGCATCCTTTGAATTTCCATAGAGATTGTAGAATCACCTTGGCAATTTCTGTACAAGGGTCAGCATGAATTTTGATAGCAATTGCAGTATATCTTCAGATAAATTTGGAGAGTACTCTCAATAATATCAGTTCTTCCAGTCCTTGAATATAGTATATGAGATAGCTTTTCATTTACGTGGTCCTCTTTAATTTCTTTCAGCAATGTTTTGAAGTTTTAGGTGTACGTATCTTGTACTCTTTTTGTTCAGTTTATTTCTAAAGATTAGGTATTTTATACTTTTTGATGCTATTATTGATGGAATTGTTTTCTTAATTTTATTTTTGAGTTATTTGTTGCTAGTGTATGGAAATACAGTTGATTTTGTCTATTAGTTTTGTATCCTGGAACCTTTCTAAATTCACTTATTAATTTGAATCTAATAGTTTTTGGTGATTTGCTTTCTTCCTTCCTTCCTTCCTTTCTTTTTTAAAATATTTTATGTATTTATTTGCGAGAGAGATAGTGAGAGAGGGCACGAGCGGGAAGGAGGGGGAGAAGCAGACTCCCCGCTGAGCAGGGAGCCTGATGTGGTGCTCAATCCCAGGACCCTGGGATCATGACCTGAGCCAAAGGCAGAAGCTTAGCTGACTGAACTACCCAGGCGCCCTTGGTGAATTTCTTATAATTTTTTATATATATGATTGTGCCATCTGTGAATAGAGATAGTATTACATCTCCCTTTCCAATCTGGATTCCTTTTATTTCAATTGTGTTTTAAAGAGGTTCAAATAATTAAACAGAAGGTTTTTATTTTTATGTTTTATTTTTTTTAAAGATTTATTTATTTTAGAGAGAGAGAGCATGAGTGGGAGAGGGAGAAAGAATCTTAAGCCGACTCTGTGCTGAGCGTGGAGCCTGATGTGGGACTTGATCTCATGACTCTGAGATCACGACCTGAGCCGAAACCAAGAGTCAGTACATAGGTGCCCCTCAACAAAAGGCTTTTAAATTTACCTGTGTAGTTACCATTTCTGTTGTTTTCTATTTGATATTATTGGTATGCTCCATCTGCTTAAAGTACTTCCTTTAACATTATGATAGTTCAGGTACACTGGGAATGGGTATTTTGGCTTCTGTATGCCTGAAGAAGTCTTTGTTTCACTTTCATTTCTACTGGTTATAGAATTTTGAGTTGATAGTTTTTTTTTCCTTTAGTACTTTAATGATGTCATTGCACTGTTGCCTGGTTTCACTGTTTTTGAGAAGTCTGCTGTCATTCTTACTTTTATTCTTTTGTATTTAGTATGTGAGTTTAAACTACTTTTAAGATTTTCCTTTTATTCCTAGTTCCAAGCAATTTGATTATAGTGTGCCTTGAACTAATTTTCTAAACATGTCTTTTGGTTGGGGTTTGTTAAGTCTTTTGGATTTGAGAGTTTATAGTTTTCATAAAATTGAGAAAATTTTTGGCCATTATGTGTTGAGATATTAATATTTTTCGAGGACTCCAGTTATGCAAATATTAGGCCACTTGAGGTTACTCCACAGCTTTTTGCTCATTTTTTTTTATCCAGTTTTCTGTTGTTGTTGTTGTTTTCTGTGTTTATCTATAGATAGTTTATATTGCTTTGTCTCAATCATTAATCTTCTGCCACTAATCTCATTCAGTGTATTTTTTATATAAGATAATGTTTTTATCTTTACAAGTTCAATTTGGGTCTTTTGTTTTTATTATATATTTCATGTCTCTACTTAACATGCTGGGTCTTCTAGTTTCTTGAACATATGGAATATAAATGACTATTTTAATGTTCTTGTTTATAATTCTATCATCTGAGTTATTTATGGAGAGATTTCAATTGAGGAATTTTTCTATTTAGGTATTGTACTTTTCTGCTTCTTTACCTGCCTGGTTTTTTATTGGATGCTGCCAGACAGTATGAGTCATACTTTTTTTGAGTTCTGGATATATTGTGTTTTTATAATTAATCTTGAGGTTTTTTTCTGGGACTAAGTTGAGTTATTTGGGAGTAGTTTGATCTTTTTTTTTTTTTTAAAGATTTTATTTATTTGACAGAGAGAGACACAGTGAGAGAGGGAACACAAGCAGCGGGAGTGGGAGAGAGAGAAGCAGGCTTCCCACAGAGCAGGGAGCCTGAAACGGGGCTCGATCCCAGGACCCCGGGATCATGACCTGAGCAGAAGGCAGATGCTTAACGACTGAGCCACCCAGGCGCCCTGGGAGTAGTTTGATCTTTTTGAAGCTTGGGTTTAAGCTTCAAAAGATTTTTATTTTATTTTTAAAAAGATTTTTATTTATATATTTGAGAGAGAGAGTGAGAGAGAGAGAGCATGAGAGGGGGGCAGGTCAGAGGGAGAAGCAGACTCCCTGCTGATCAGGGAGCCTGATGCGGGACTAGATCCTGGGACTCCAGAATCATGACCTGAGCTGAAGGCAGTCTCTTAACCAACTGAGCCACCCAGGTGCCAGGTTTAAGCTTTTAAAGGTGACACTAGAGCAGCTTTTAATATAGGGCTAATTTTGCCCTCTATAGGCAGTGGCCCTCTGAGTACTCTTCCTGATGCCCCTTGAATTATGAGATTTTCCACTCTGGCTGGTGGGAACATGGACTATTGCTGACACTCTATTAGCTACAGGAACTATTCTCACATTCTCATTTGTTCTTTCCTTGGATTTTGGTGGGTTTCCTCATAGACAAATGCTAATCAATACTCAGTGGTTGATGTGCAGGGAACCCTCTGGAGATCCCTAGAGCTCTCTTTCTGTGAAGTTCTATCCTCTCCATGACTCTGCCCTGCAAATTCTAGACAGTTTGGCTCTCCTGGACTCCCAGCTCTATCTTCTCAACTTGGGGAGATTGCTGGGCTCCATCTGGGTTTCCCCACATTGCACTCTGAAAACTCCAGAGGCAATTTAGCTAGGATAATTGCATGGCGCACCTTATTTGGTTCCCCTCTTTTCAGTGATCACTTTCCTATGCTGCCTGTTGTCCAGTGTTTGAGAACTGCTTTTTCATATATTTTGTCAGGTTTTTTGGTTGTCTTAGGCATCAGGGTAGGCATGGTTCCTATTACTCCTTTTTGCCCAGAAGTGGAATGTAGGGGTTGTGTATGTGTGTATTTATTTTGTTGCAAAACTAGAAATGATGTGTGTGGGGTGTGTGTGTATGTATGCATATGCATTTTTTTCTCAAAACTAGATAGATGTTGTCTGTGTTTTTCTTCAGAGAAATAATGTCTTATATTTTTTCTGTATGTGATCTTTGTAGCCATTGATACTCAGTAGCTAGGTCCTTATTCATTAAGGTTTTCAAAATGGTAATTATGTCAGTTCAAGTCTTCTGGGAAGTAGGTACTAAGATGAAAGTAAAAATGGAGGAAATTTAGTGAAGGAAAAGCTGACATAGGATAGAGAATAAAGTGAACAGGAATAGACAAGGAGAGCCTTAGGATATTATTGCAGGTCTGGCATCTGTGAGAGAAAAAAGCAAGAAGAAAAATTGCCTAGGAAAAACCTCACACTTCATACTGCCTTGCAGTCAGAAGTAGTGTCTGTCAGGCTAATGGGGAACCCCAGAGCAAATATTGTTCTTTAAGGATGCCATGTCCAACAGAAATGGTTCAGTTCTAGTACCTCTGCCGTTCCCAGTCACTGGCACTGGTGTGAACACCACAGTGGATCTGAAGGCATGGCAGTAGTTAGGTGAGGCTGTTAGCCACCTGCACTCTTTGCAGCAGGTTCTCTCTCTCTCTTTTAAAAGCCACATTGTTTTACTTCTCACAGTGAAATCCATTCATCAGGAATTATTGTGGGTATGGTGTTAGTTCATTTTTCCATACTGACAGTCTATTGGTCTGCGCTATTTATTGAGAAGACCATTCTTCTCCCCATTGAATTGCAACGATGCCATTGTAAACCAAGTGGCTGTAGAGGTATATCCTTCCCTTAGTCTGTCATGTGCTTTAGTAATCCCTATCCTGAATTTTGTGTTTATCATTCTTTTTTTTTTTTTTCTTAATGTTAGGGGTAGACAAACTTTTTCTGTAAAGGGCCAGTTAATAAATATTTAATGTTTGTGAGCCGTGTGACCTGTCTCAATTACTCAACTCTGCCACTATAGTGTGAAGAACCATATATATGTCAATGTGTAAATGAATGTACATGGCTGTGTTTTAATAAACCTTTACTTAACAAAAATAGGCAGTGAGCCAGATTTGGCTTGCAGTTGTAGTTTACCAACCCTTGTCCAACATAGTCTAAATATATAATTATTTTTTTAAACAATGTTCAGTGTTAAATATATTTCGAACTTTACATAAATAAGCTCATACTATGTGTATTGTATCATTTGCTTTTTTTGCTCAACATATGTTCATGAGATTTACTTAAATTGTATATAGCTATATGTCATTTCCTTTTTTTTATTTATTTATTTGAGAGAGAGAGAGAGTTGGGGGAGGAGCAGAGGGAGAGAATCTTTAAGCAGACTCCCCACTGAGCATGGAGCCTAATGTGGGGCTCAGTCTCATGACCCATGAGATCATGACCTGAGCCCAAAACAAGAGTTGGGCACTTAACCAACTGAGCCACCTAGGCACCCCATTGTATGTCATTTCTTTTCACTTATATTTCAGCCAGTCTAGTCACTTTTTTTTACTGAGAATATTTAATATAAAGACTTGCTAAATTGGTGCTAGAGAACTGAAAAGGTAAACAGAGAACACCAAGATATCATGTAGGTAGTAACGGCAAGAAACAACTCCCATCTCTAGGGCTAGGAAAACAGCCAGAGCAAGTTGGATTTATTAAATCTTAGATGCTTGGGGGAGGGGCCCTTTAGAGCTGGAACATAGACTTCTGATGATGGGGAACCAGCCTCACTGGTACTGTGGTCCCCGAGGAGACATGCTAACGGCTGGTTCTGCCAGGGCCAGGAAAATTGGAATCTGGAATCTGCTATCCTTGTCAGAGCACACTCTGGCAGGGGTGACACTAGTGGGAACGAGATGTAAATAGGAAGGACTGTGTCTTTTCTTCTTTTTCGGGCAACCTTTGGTCTCCCTCTAGTTCTTCCTATTGGCAGGTTTTAACAGAGAGCCATCTGGCAAAGGAGATGTGAGGTTCCTAAAGTCTGAGGCCCAGCACCACAAAGGAGGGCTGGGAAGGGTGGGTTTGAAGATGAAAATCACTAAGTAACATAACAACCAATACCTACAGAATTCCATTGTATAAATATACTACAGTTTATTCTCTAATTGACAAATATCTGTATTTTCAAGGACGTTCTGTCAAACACAGTGCTGTTGAAATTCTTGCCCATGTGCAAGGGTTTCTCTTGTTTGTTCTTTTACTCACTGCACCACTAAGATGTCTTCTCGTGTGTTTTCAGCAACTTTTCCCATTGCCAAATTGAGTGACTGCTTTCCACATTCTGTGTAGCTTTTTTTGATCGTTAGCACTGTTAACCCTGTGCTCTTCTTGAAACATTTTTTCTCCCACAATATTATATCCTTCTGATTCTTTTTTGTCCTTTAATTTATTATCTTGGATTCATAGATGATTTTTAAAAACTAGTATTTTTTAACGTTAAGGAAAAATCTAAAACATAGAGAAGTATAAAGAAAATAATAAAAATCTAAATATCATCCATTACACCATATGACTAAAGTTTAAATCTTTATATTTTTCGGGGCACCTGGGTGACTCAGTCATTGAGCATCTGCCTTCAGCTCAGGTCATGATCCCAGGGTCCTGGGATCAAGCCCCACATTGGGCTCCCTGCTCCGTGGGAAGCCTGTTCCTCCCTCTCCCACTCCCCGTGCTTGTGTTCCCTCTCTCGCTGTCTCTCTGTCAAATAAATAAATAATCTTTAAAAAAAAAAAAATCTTTATATTTTTCTCTGACTTGAGAGCCACACCCATTTTTCCAACTTCCTTCCTAAACATTTCCATATGCCTATCTTCCTAGCATCTTAGGTTGACCATATCCAAAACCAAACTGATTTTATTTTCTTACCATCTCCTTTCTCCCCGTTTCCTTTTTCTCCCTGATCTTTCCCATCTATGGCTATCAGTATTTCCAGGACTCATTTTAGAGCTCTTGGTTTGTCCTTGGCTACGTGAAGAAATTGGACTAACCTACTTTGTGGTTGTACAAATGTCTAGGGTTCCTTCCGTTTACATGTTACCTGTAGTTTCCCTGTGACTTGCTGAGTTTCATTGCTTTAAAGACCCCTCTTAATGAAGTTCAAGTACTAGGACAACTTTTTATAGCACAAGAGATAGGCCAGTTCAATGGTTGGGAGCACATACTCTGGATGTGTGCTCGAGTCCTGGTTTTGCTACTTTAACTGCTGTAATCCGAGGAAAGATATCCCCTCACTGTAAACAGAAATAATACCTAATTCATAGCACTGTTGTGCAAATCGGCCAGATTAGTAAGTGTAAAGTACTTATAATGTTCCTGACATGTAGTAAGCATGAGATATGTGTTAGCTATTATTATTACTCTTTGGTCTAGTACCCACTGGAATGCACTTTAGGATATATTGAGAACTTGGAAACTGGTGTCTCTGCTGTTAACCTTAGTGTACTTGTAAGCAGCCTGCGTGCTGTAGTGTAGGAAAAGTTCTCAGTATCCTCCATGAGGTGTTTGTTTTGTGACATTCACCAAGGAAACGTTGTTTCCTTAATAATCCCTAATATTTAAGCAGGGTCATTTCTGCCTATTGTGGTTTTCTCTATGTAAATTTTATGATGTCCCCTGCTGGACAGACAGTTCCTTAGCCTGTTTTGAATTCATAGTAAGTTTGAATGAAACAGGTAAAGAGGGCACCTCGGTGGCTCAGTAGGTTAAGCATCTGCCTTTGGCTCAGGTCATGATCCCAGGGTCCTGGGATCAAGCCCTGCATCAGGCTCCCTACTCAACGGGAGTCTGCTTCTTCCTGTCCTCCCCGCTCATGGTCTATCTGGCTATCTCTGTCTCTCACTCTCAAATAAATAAATCTTAAAAAAAAAAAAGCATACCACCAGAGAAAAGATAATCTGAAAAATTTTACTTCCTGTGCTAATTTTAAGAGATTTCTCAAAAAGTCTTAAAAATTGTTTTTAGCAAAAGTTAACCAAAAGATTTTGTTTTGTTTTGTTTTGTATTAGAATTTCTGCGGGGGAGGAATAAAGAGTGCGTCGTTGAAGGATTTATGTCTCGAAGACAAAAGACGCATTGCAAATTTAATTAAAGAACTGGCCAGGTGAGATAAAATCTTATATGAAATGTATTATTATATAAGAGAGAAAACTGTTTTTGCAAATAGAAATTACTATGTTTTGATGTCATTGTATCATTGATCTTATGGAAGCAGAGATTTTTAGAAAAAAGTATTCTGTGGCCTCTGAAAAAGAAAAGTGGGAAAAAAATAAGAAGGAAAGACCAGAACAAACCACTTTCTAATTTACATTTTCTTGTTTATTTAATTTCCCAAATTATTTGGTGCATATATTTGCAGCAGTCCTCTATTGAAATGGAAAATGTAGAAGCTTAGCTCTGCTGTCGATGTAGGTTGATATATTGTAATCAGTGTCATAGCAATTACCTTTGGTTTTGTTGTAGATCTGAACAGAAGTAAACATTCATTTTACTGTAGTCCGTTGCAAGAATATCTGTTGTCGTTTTGCTAACTCCTGATGCTTTCAGGATTCAAAATAAGGGATTTTGAATTTTGAGAATAGTTCAGAGCTATTTGGTTGTACTATTCCATCTTATTAATGGTGTGTGTGAAGCATATCTCTTGGAGTAATTTTTTTGTAAATACACACATCCAGTTTTGGAATCTGAAAATACTTAACAAATGAAGATGTTGATAGAGGAATGTATTAATATAAATTGTAAAAGTCAAATTTAAGGAAAAGCCATACCTAAAAGTTGATTAAAATAGTACTAGTTTTTGTCATTGAATTCCATGTTTGGAAATAGTAGGTCTTTTCCTTCTTTCTTTATTTTTAATTAAAAATAGCTGTATGAAGTGTTTGAAAATGTATTTCATGTCGAGGCCTTAAAATAATGTTTGTAGAGGCTTTTATAAAAAGACTGAAGTTAAAAAATTACTTTACTAAATCATAGAATTACAGTTATAAAGATGACAACAATGATGTTTTGGGGGCTAGGATACAGGGTATGACTATTTCCAAGTACATACCTTAGTCTGAATTTGATATACCACCTGAGAGAAGCAGTAATTTCTTTCACTAGAATTCTTTGGCTGTTCTAGTCTCTAAAGTAGAGTTTTCATTCCCTTCAATTAGTGTTTTTTGTACTGGGAAAACATTTGTTATTCTCCATACTTGCAGATGATCTTCTCACAAGGCTTTTTACCACATAGATGGTATGGATATCCTTACATATGCTTGATGGCTTTGAAAAGCTATTACCATTAGTTTGAATTCATCTATTAATGGTCCTGAGTTGCCATTATTGTCCTCAGTGATCCATTTTATTTCAGTTGCAAGGCTTGGAGAATACCTGAAATATTAGAGCATATTGTTTTGGTTTCAGCAACCTTCTGCTTTCTAGCAAAATGCTGGCTTCTTGGTAGAGATTCAGGGTGTTACTACAAGGTTGGTATTAGTATAGATTTGCTAATATTTCTAGGAACTCCATTATTACTGTATTTACTATTAACATACAGATATATGGGAATAATGTGTTCTTCTTTCCTTGAGTTTGCTAAGTTTCTTCTGTTGGATATTTCAGTCTACTTTTTTCAGCTCACACTTGCCAAACCATTTCTTCACTTTTTTTTCTTTTACAAGACTCATTTTTATTGAAGTGGGGAAATGTAGAACAAAGTTCCATATGCCTCAAACACCAGCAACTAAACATTCCTAGCCTTTATGTTCTTTTACCTCTGGATTTTCACCCTGGTTTCAAATAACTGGTTTCCCGTTGGCGTTAAATACAGTCATTTGTCTTTCATCTTGAGAACTACTCCTCAGACCACATATTTCCTTCCAGCTACTACCTTCTTTGTACACCACAACATAACCTCATTCCTCGAAAGAGTCTATAGATTTTTATTTTCAACTCTGTTACATTTCATTCCCTCCTCAAGCTTATTTATTTATTTGAAAATATACGGAAGTGCAATTTACATATACTAGTATGTATGCATGTTTAAAAATATGTATGCATTTTAAGTGTATATTTCAGTGAGTTTTGGCAAATGTAAGGTCACGTTAAAAAGTTCTTTGAGATCTTTTACAGTCAGCTCCTTCCTCTCTTCTCCATCCCAGACAGCCATTCATGTGATTTCTGTCATTATTGCTTAGTTTTACATGTTCTGACATGCCATGTAAATGGCCATATAGTATGTACCCTCTTCTTTCTGGCTTTTTTCCCTCAGCAAAATGATTTTGTGTGTGTGGTAAAAAATACGTAACATAAAATTTATCATCTTAACCATTTTTAAGTGTACAGTTCAGTGGTATTAAGTACATTCATATTGTTGTGACATCATCTCCACAGTCCATTTCCAGAACTTTTTATCATTGAAACTCTGTATCCATTAAAAATAACTCCTCACTCTCCCCTCCTTGGTAACCACCATTCTCTGGGTCTCTGTGAATCTGACTATTCTGGATCTTTCACATAAGTGGAATAATAGAGTATTTGTCCTTTTGTATTTGGCTTATTTCAGGGAGTAATGTTTTTGAGATTTTTTTTTTCTTCAATTTGTTGTCTGTAGGAGTAGTTCTTTTTTTATTGTTGATTAGTATTCCGTTGTTTGCATGTACTTTAGTTTGTTTATTCATCTGTTAAACAGAACTTTGGGTTGTTCAAGTTTTTGCCTTTTATGAATAAAGCCTCTATAATATTCATGTACAAGTGTCTGTGTGGATATGATGTTTTAATTTTTCTTCTGCAAATTCTTTAGGTATAGAATTACTCAGTTCTATGTTAAGTGTATATTTAACTTTAGAAGAAACTGCCAAACTGTTTCCTAATGTTGTGTTATTTCACACTCCCACTAGCAACTGATGAGAATGCCATCGTTGAGCATATTCATTAAGTCTTGGTATTGTCATTTCTTTAAATTTTAGCCATTCTAATGAGTATAGTGATATCTCCCTGTGGAATTAATTTGTGTTTTCCTAAGATTAATGGGATCATTGGCCATTCTTTTAAGTATCTGTTAAAACTTTTTGCCTTTTTTTTTTTTTTTTTTGACCCATCCCTTTCTCTTCTTGCTATTGAGGGGTTCTTTATATATTTTGGATGCAAGTTGTCATATATGTGTTTTTCCCCCCAACCTTGCTTTCTAAATATCCTAATGTTTTATTGTTTTTTTTTTTAAGATTTTTATTTTTAAGTAATCTCTACACCCAGCGTGGGGCTTGAACTCACAGCCCTGAAAAAATATGGAACGCGTCACAAATTTGCGTGTCATCCTTGCGCAGGGGCCATGCTAATCATCTCTGTATTGTTCCAATTTTAGTATATATGCTGCCGAGGTGAGCACTATCTTAATGTTTTCTTTTGTAAAGCAAAATTCATTATTTTGATGAACCTCAATTCATCAATTTTTTTCTTTTTTTTTTTTT